>NC_072457.1:28116596-28118582 GCF_027596085.1 Anoplopoma fimbria | reverse complement strand
TGGAAGTAGCTTCTCAGGAAAATACTGCTCTAAGATTTGCCTTGTTCAAGTTTTCCCCCAGGACCAGCAACAGAACATCAAAAGGGTGTATGCAAAGCAAAATTTCACTCGCAAGAGCTGAGTTTGTTCAATGTCGATAGCACACCTGAACCATGCACCCTGAAGACCTGTGCTGGGGTCTTGGAAACATCCGGCAGAAGAGCACATGGCTTCATTGTGGAAGCCATTGATAAGAAAATGAGTCTCTCTCTTCCCACATTCACTGAATGCAGTGCCATTCCCAACAACTGTGAAGAAATACCTACTCCTGAAGCGGCTTGGCATCACCAACATCTGAGGCCTATAGTTGAACAAATACGACTCTGTGGGAGTAGCAGCGAGAGGTAGCAGCGAGACGGCTACAGACTCTTTGACCCAGACGCAGAAATCCTCCTGCTCATCGGGCATGACCTACTGAGAGTTCACAAGTTGAGGAGGCAGTTAAAAGGGAAACACAATGACCCATATGCACAGAAACTAGACTTGGGCTGGGTCATTGAAGGTGACGTGTGTCTTGGCAACACTCATAAGCCAGCAGAAGTTAGTGTCATGAAAACTCACATCTTAAACAGTGGACACCCTAACCTCTGTCCCCCATGTTTCAGTCACATCAATGTGAAGGGTAAACTCAGTTCAAGAACATTACAAAGGCTACTCCCTAACACCTGAATGTCTCAGCTTTTGCTACAGAGTCAATTTTGGAGAAACTAGGATATATCATAATAATGAGATAAAAAGTCATCATTTATTTTATAAAAATAATGAGATAAAAAAGTCATAATTATTTTATTTTATAAAAATAATAATGAGATAAAAAAGTCATAATAATGAGATAAAAAAGTCATAATAATGACGTGTTTAAGATGTCTCTTAAAACACATTTCCTCGTTTCCTCTCTCCTCGCATGGTTTCCTTCATTGGTGGCTCCTACCTGTTCTCCACGGGCTCCCTCCTGATTACAACTCATTCACCTCACCTGTTCCAGTCTGCTCAGCTGCCTTCCATTTACTCATCAACTCAACTGTATATCTACCCTGGCTTTCCATCAACTCTTGGCCAGATCTTTGTTTCAACCTCCGTGGTATTCTAGTCGTTCTTGTCCGCTCAGTGAATGTGTTTTTCTGAGTGTATTCCGCGGTCTATCTTTGCCTATACTTACCTTGTCTACCTGTTTCCTCAGTCTGCTTGCCTTGCCTGCTCATTCCCCAACCTGCCATACTCACACCCTGCTCTGCCTTGCTCGGACAATCATCCTCCATCGCCCTCTTACCCTCGGCCTCTATTGATCCATCTCAACCCTGATCATTCTCACCACCCATCATCCACTGAAATAAACCCTTTATTTTCTGTTACCTCCCTTGTCTGCATTTGGGTCAAAACCTACAGTCCCCATGACACATACCATACTATGACTTTCTCTGAACATCCAGTCATTACATAAGTCTGAGGACAATGAAAACATCAACTTCTACCCCTTTGTCTTTGTTTGGGAAACATGACCCTATTACAATTTGTTCTTGATCCATGGCTGCTCCAGACCTTGAAGCAGAAATCTCCTGTTTCTCGTAGCCTTAAAACCAATTAGTTTGTGGTCACTTAATTAACAACACACTTATTCAAGGTACCATTTAAGTTAATAATGCAGTTTATATTGTGTATTTCTACATGGTGGAAGAAGTACTCATATATTTTAATTAAGTAAAAGTAGCAATACAATTGTGTAAAAATACTCTGAAGCAAAAGTTCTGCATTCTAAATTATACTTAAGTAAAGTACAAAATTGCAAGCATTAAAATATACTTAAAGTTCCAAAAGTAAAGTACTCATTATGACTGGATTATAATCAGCAATGCATTAGTAAGCAATAAAAATGTTGCAGCTGGTTAAGATGGGGCTATTTATGTTTGATTTATAATTTGTATCAATAATTTAAATCTGACTATGTAT
>NC_072457.1:28007330-28116496 GCF_027596085.1 Anoplopoma fimbria | reverse complement strand
GGACAGTGGGACCTAATTCTGTACTATTGCTCCAATTTTCATCCAAGTCCACTTTTTATTTTGTCTTGAATTATCCTCTGACTGTCACACACACAAAGCAGACGGGTGTCTTGCCACCATTGCCCATTGAGATATTCCATAATTATCTCTTAAAAAAACCTGAAAATTAATTTTCTTAACCAGCTTTTTATAATGAGTGATGGTTCTCCACATTAACACAAAATAATCTGATCGTGTTCGGTTTGAAGTTGGAGAGGCTCTGTTGGAAAAAAAGTGATGTAACATACCGTGCACCAATCGAATTTAAGAAATATATGCAATTTAAAATGGGGCCGACACTTGCAGGATTGTTCATTTTTTGCAAGGCCACTGTCAATCAAGTTTCATCTCACCACACCCACAGGGTCCTGAAGAAGCAGATCAGTTTGGGTTTTAATAAATAAAATATTAATAAAGATGTGTTTTATCCAAGATTTTACAAATCGTTGCTTACTTAGTCACTAATTAGTTGGAACAGGATGTATTTTCCAGCACCTGCAGTATGTTAATACCTGTTGTACATGTCCAAAGGAGTTGCTCTGTCACTTACTTCTGGCTGCATTTGTACACTAGTACAGGGGTCATTTGGATTTGACCTGGTGAATTAAGTCAAATATTCACACTCCATTTTGCTCTGTTTTGGTCTAGTCACCAAATGTGTCAGTTGTTTGGTTCTTGTCAGGTAGCATACAGTTAGTCAGAAAAAGTAAAACACGACGCTAAAATGCTCGGTGGAGCTAAATGGAGCTCCAGAGTCGGGTTATTCTCAGTTGGTTCGTCACTAAGAGCGACATCTTTAACATAATCTGTTGTCATGTGATCCACTTTTTATATGAAAAATATTATTGAAGTTTGAAGCCTGAAAATAGTACACCAAACCCGCCCGATGAGGAAACCATAGTCCTCCTCACTACCCTGATCGACAACAGCGTGATATTGATCTAAAGGCTTTGAGCATGCTAATGGTAAAGCTCCAACAACTGTTCCAACGGGACCATTGGTTTGTCTTATCGCTCAAAACAGACGTCTGTGTGATGTTAAGGTTACAGTTTCATCTGCCTTATATTCAAACAAGAACTGAAGCTCTTAATGAAGCTGCTGTACTGTGAGGGGGAGCGTTTTCCAGTTACCGAGATCTGACACACAAGGGATGGTTACATCAGACTGTGTGTGTTGGTAAATGAAAGAAGCCTACACCGAGGCATTTATCATGTTTACTCTGTTGTGTTGAATAAGTGATTGAGCTTTGGGCTGCTAAAGTCTGCAGATGAGATAAATGACAAAAAAGAGATTTGAATTGACAGTAGAAGAACAACTTTTAATTTATGTGCTCCCTTTTGCGTTTGTTTCGTGTTTAAAGGTAGACCTTTGCTGACTCAGCTCCCTCTGAATTGCAAACAAAAGCTCAGAAAGCTTTGGGACAGAGGATATGTATAGTAGTATTTAACACCAAAGAAGGCAATGCACCCAAAACTTCATTTAATTATGCTGAAGAAACGCAGTGACAACCCAATAAAAGCTGTTTATGGTCAAAGCAATTACTGGTCTTGTTTTGTTTCTGAGCAACAAGCCGTTGAGGTGAATAAATAAGATTGTAGTCCTGACACAGACAGCAGATACAGCTTTCTGACACTTTGATAGCTGGTTATATTGTTGAATGACGGGCAAAATAAAGTAATTGGGGGAAGAAAACAAGAAAATTGCTGGATGCGACACCAGACAAAGTTTAGCATATATCAAGCCTTGAGTTGGGAAGTGAATTATATACTGTAGTGGCTGCTGAAACACAGAAAAAGAAGTTATCATTTTGAGAACCACACTGTGGTTTTCATCTCCAGGAATGTCTCCACTGACACGCAGACAAAGCAGAATATGCAAAGCCCAAAACAACCGCTCTGTACGAGACAAAGGCAGACATTTCTCTCAGAGTGCGCTGACCTTGTGGTTCTCAAGTCGACAAGGCAATTAGACATTCCTGCCATTTCCAGAATTGCATCCGGGCTTTTCACAATAGCAGTTCATTTTAAGCTTAACTCTCTGCTGAGCTGATCCCTGTACTCTTCTCCCCGATCAGAGAGTTTTGATCAAGAGGCAATTGAGCATGTCTATCCAAAACGTTAGGCAAAACGAGGGGGAGCAATTTGTTCATGTCAACAGTTTTGCAGCCCATCACATCATAGGAATATAATACTGTTGGATCGCAGCATTTCTCCTAAAGACGATTTGCTAAAGTATTCTGTCATTCCCGTGTTAATCTGTATTCTCATCACACAGCTCTTTTAAAGTGTTTTAGCATTTCAATTGCAGCACAAATTATTAACTTGGTGGTATTTCTGCAGGCAAACAGAGCCAACGCTGCAGAGATAAGGCTGCAGACCACAGACAGATAAATGTTGCGTTGAATTCCAAAATGTCTCTATATATGCTCACAGACACTCCAAAGATATTTGAGCATCAGATACATGGTAATTCTCACTTCATCAGGGAGATTGAGGGACAGGAGGAGAAAAGAGAGAGAGAGAGAGAGAGAGAGAGAACCTGCCAACGAAAGAAATGTAAAGTTGCTAATTAAGGTAGAGATGAGAGAGAGGAAGAGAGGAACGAGGGAGGAGATGAATGTGCTGCCATAAATGAGAGCAAAATGAAAGAGGAGCAAGATGGGGAACAGTTAAAAGACAAAACTTGATGTAATTGGAAAGAAGGTGTGAAGTCAGAAACGAGAGAGAGAGGATAGAAAACATAATGAAAGTGCGGCAAGCCCGCCTATAGGTCTACTAAATTAGTAAAGAGTTAAAAAGAGAGATGAATGAGGACTGAGTCAGAGGAAGACAGAGAGCAGAAAAGCAAAACCATTTATAAACTCAATGTAAAGACATTAAAAACTGAGAAAAATAAAATAAAATGAGACGGAGAGCCAGCTCATGCTCCTCTGGAAGCAGAGCCTCGTCTTCTCCTCTCATTAGCTGTAGCTCCGTTGCTTAGGGGACCGAGTGGGCCGACTGTCGCCAAGACAATAGTAACCGTTCCCTGCGGCTACAAATGCTGATTTTAATTAGAGCCGACCTCTTTGTCACTCAGACAGACGGACACGCGCACATAGACTGACCAGAGTAGCTCCCTGGATGATTCAAGCGAGCATGCAGCTTGCTAACACTGTGGTCGAGACGGAGAGGTAGATGGCGAGACAGATGAGCAGCCAGCTGGTGGAGAGAGTCTGGGACCTGAGAGAGAGAGAGAGGGAGAGAGAGGAACTCGGGTGGGAGCTGCGCAACATGACTGCAGCCTTAGGCGTCCCGCTGTAGGACACTCTCATGCATTCAGTGTTTTATGTAATCAGGCGGCGTGCTGACTGGAGTGCAGTAGAACACAGCGAATCACAGCAGCAGACAGGTGTCCTTGACAGCGATGCCCCAGGGGAGCAGAAGGAGCCTTTTTTTTTTTTTTTCTCCCACTGTGATACGACAAGAGACGAGAGCAGCAGACGGGGTTCGTACATGGCTGATGCTACTGTAGGGAAAAAGATTGGTTGACTTAGTTTTTTTTTTACTTTACTGCAAATAGCTGCTAAGAGCTCATGCAATATTTAGCTGATATAATATAAGGCGGCTCAGAGCACAAAACTTGTCTGCAGTGCCTGTGTCAAAGACTGAAAATGTTGCAGTACTTGACAGTTGAAGGCCTATTGGTTCTGGGGTAAAGCGGTTTAAATCTAAACCCATAGAAACAGGAGTGGAATGATCATTGAACTGTTCTCTGTCGACATTTCACTAGAACAAAATAAAATGGTGATTGTTGTTAAAGTGTGGTCACAGCCCGCCGACGCTCTGGCCATACCTGCTACATTGATTTGAATGGGAATGTTCGTTCTATTTCTATGGCTAAACCCCTCCACCAACAACAATTATCCATTCATAGCTAAGCAGCTGTAGCTAGACATGGATTTCTCCCAGGCGGTGGTAACCTTTGGTTCTGAAGAGTGAAGTCAATGTGGAAGTGCCTTAAACTTGCTTTCTTTCAAATGGCCAGCAGGGGGCGACTCCTCTGGTTGCAAAATTACCCTACTTCTCACTTGATTTAATGCCTCAGTTAACATTGTAAACATAAGTTGAAATAATTATGGTCGCATTTAGAATAAAATTAACCATAACGCAGGGTAAGCCTTAGGGCAGGGCTACCTTGTGACTGCTACCACTACCAGACCTGTATATACGGTGTCCTTACGTCACTCCGCCGCAGTCCAAACATGGTCACTTCCGTTCACTGGTTGCAAAAAAGCTATAATGGCAAGAGGCAGAACACCAAACTTTCGGCTTCAAAACGGCAGTCCACAAATCAATCGGTGACGTCACAATGACTATGTCCACTTCTTATATAAAGTGTATAGTTTCTCCACATGTCAAGATGATGTGGGGTGCTACAGAATGAGAAATGAGAAGCCATCCTCTTTCCTTCTTTGAGAACTCAAAAAAGACAGAATTTTGACAGTAAATGCCATCTTATCATAGTCTTCATATGTGTCTAGAATGGAAGCCCTGACAGGCGTAGCAACAGTAACTGAGGGGGGCTTAGCTAACGTGTAAAGTAAAACAGGGTTTAGTACTTATCACAGTTCTCTGTCCCTGAGCATCTACCACCACAGGCAGGGGTCACAAAGGTCACAGCAAAGTTATTAAAAGGTCAGGGTGTTGCATCAAAATATTCCCCCAGTACGTGACACATCCTTGATGTGACAGCGGCACACTGGTGACAGCTTGCTGCTGTGATTGGCTCATTTGGTAGCTGAGCCTGGTGATCTGAAGTCAGTTATCCCATATGGTGAGAGGCTGCATGTCAGTTTTCAGAGGCACGTGTGCACATGTGCACGTGTGCACGTGTGCGTGAATGTGAGTGTGTTTCCTGAGGAAATGGATGTATTCCAGGGTAGTAGGCTTTTCTCACACCAGACAGCTTATCCTGGAGGAACACAGCACTTCTTATCAGGTACAAAGCTGAAATCACCACCAGGGAAAACAGACCATCCAGTACAATGGAGCCGCAGCTTCAAAAGGGCAAACGAATAAAGAAAACTGACGCCAGCAGACAGAATATTTGTACAAGACATGCAGTAACGCCATATGTTCTGTAAAGTGGAAGACCATCAAACGATGTAGAAACGTATTTGCATATCAGAGCTGTAATTTGATGTGTTGTTTGGAACGGGGCTGGTGTCCATATTTGTAATTGGCTATTATGGAGCACGATGTGCCTTTATGTGGAAAAGTAATCTAATTGCAAAAGCATCCATTTTGGTCCCAATGTCCTCTTAAAAGACAACTGTCAAGTTAGTAGAAGGTCAGCACTTGATTGTTACAGATCCAAACATGTCTCTGTTGCTAAGCAACAAAAACAGCTGTGTATGTTAGCAAATACTCACAACTCTTGACAGAATTTTCTTGTTGGATAACAAGATGTACATTTTGCATTCTATACATAGTTAAAGAACAGCACCGGCTGATATGAGTGTTTTCCTATTGATGCTATCAAACCACCAGTGTATTTCATGTATGAATGTCCATTTTCATATTTTCTTTCACTTTCTGACTTTGTTAACACTGTTAGAGAGTTTCTGGTGTCAGTGAAGAGGCAAAACAAAACTGCATGCAAACTAAGAGAATGTATATGCACACAAAAATACACTGAAATTATAATGGCTTTATTAAACAGTAACATACTACAGTGTTAATTTAAGATGACAAATTGTGCAGCAGTGTGACTTTTAAAAGAGGGAATAAGGAAGAATTGGGACCATGGCCTTCAAGAGAAAAGGGCGTCTCTAGTTCCTGTGCTGTTCACATAATTTAATTTGTGGTGGAGGAACATAATCATATGTAATCTGTGCTCATTTAAAAAATGTAATGAGGCTTGACTGCAAATACATCAGTGGGTTTAGTCTTGTCACCGTTAAGGGTGATAGGAAGCAAGTAAAACTACACTGGTATTGTCTTTTGGAAATGCTCACTAGATAGGAAATGATAAGAGTCATTCTAAAACGACATAACTAGATGGGTTTAGTTAAAAAACTTGGTTGAAATAAAATCATACCTTTGTCCTCAATACTAGAAGTCCATAGAGAGCATTTCATTTTTTTAAGTAGTGAATATCTAAATGCGGAACAAAACTTAACAATCTGAATAGACCTGGAATACCGTCTGTGATGATTATGACTATGATTTTCAGAGTGATTTAAGCTATGCAGTTGTCTTAGGTTCTAATAATTGATTTGTTCTTTCTCCTTGATGTGATTAACTCGTCCATAATACTCTATTTCCTGCCTTAGTGGAACAGCGAGGGCTGCTAATGGAGTTTTTTTGTGTTGACAGCAGGACCTCAGACAGATAGTATCACTAAAATAAAGTCGTGACCTCCCAACAAGTCAACCATCAAACACTATTTGCTGTTTTGCTGGTGTATTTAAGAGAGATTTGAGGAGAGAAGCAGAGCTAAAATGCTAACATCAGCATGCTAACATGTGCACACTGACTATGCTAACAAGCTGATGTTCAGCAGGTGTAATATTGTACCATATCAGACTGGTTTCATCCAGCATGCAAAGGTATACCTACGGAAAATAATTCCAGTAATTCCTAGATATCCCACAAAATGATTTTGTATGTTATCCATGTAATCATCAACATGGGAGTATAGTGACTGCAAAAGCCCACACAGAACAAACAAAGTAACTTAGTTATTTTAACTCAAAAGACAATCTTTTGCCAAACCTATCTAAATAGTTCTGTTGCCTAAACCTTACTGTTGTTTCTTGTGAAAACTGAAGTTTATTTTGAAAACACAGCATGCATGTAACCAGCAGAAATTGACACGTGTTGCTGGCTTTTGTAGGAAATGCATTAAAAATGAGGAGTAACTTTTCGTAAGAGATCATACTAAGTGTTTTATGAGGATACGTTGACCAATCTCACCATCTTAGTTTAGCATGAAAGCATGTGACCTTTTGCTTTTAAGCCCTTAAAGTACATCTGAGTCAGATGGGAATGCCATTAGTTTTTGCAGATATTTGTAAAAATTAAAATACTAATCTTATGATGGTGATGGATGAAGAGTATGAGGATCATCAAGATGATTACAATTCATTCTGTGAACATGGACGTTTGTACAAGATTGCATTGCAATGCACATTTCGTTCAAAACCACAAATGTGAACCTCCAATTTGGGCGAAAGGAATTCAATAGAACTATTTCAGCCTGGACCAAAGTGTTAGACTGACCAACATTGCCATCCCTGGTGCCAGCATGGCTGTAACCCATGTTTTGGGGAACCTATGGAAAACTGGGATATGTGGTAATGATGAGTCTGTCAGCACTCTTGTTGTCTATTTAGGATGTTATTGGACGTGTTCCCTGGTTGTCACCATGATGGAATAACACCACAGAAAGAGGGCACCTTAAAATCCGACCTTCCCCTCTCAGAGCCAGACACTATGGATATCATGCCATGTAACCTGTCAGTAGTATTAACCTTCGGGGAATAATACAATTCTCTGTAGCTTTACATCTATTAATATTGATATTCTATGACCTTACAGCTATTCTGTTTGTCCCAAGTCATTCAGTGGACTTCCTCTCCCGAGGACGCACCATTTTACAGAGCAAATTTACCCTTGTGCACCTTCATTAAAGCACTGAATAATTTATCCTTCCCAGATCAGCCCCTCCATTTTTTTTTGCTGACTAGATACAATGTGAAGCACAGTTAAATAGGTTTTAACGGGTCTGACAGACAGACAATGACTTCTTGTGCATTGACGTCTGCTTCTCTCCTCTGAGCATGAGTTATTCATATGACATGGAAGCCAGTGGACTATATCAAATGGACCATGTGACCGCTATGTAAATAGGGAGATATTGTATTTCATATGACCTGGCCCCTTCAGAGCCCGGCTGAGCACAGTATTTCAAGAAGAAAATGAAATCATAACCACATACGGTGCAGATACTTTGAACTAAAATAAGGTTTTGGTATTTTTCTATCACAGTCTCATGCCTGTGAAATTCATCTATATCTCCAAAGCATACACTACATCACCACTGCATAAAAATACCATTGAGTAAATATGACATTTTAACCTTTTTTTTTTGTACAAATGAAATGAGACATAACTTGATAATGGTGAGCTTGAGAGGATCTGGTAGGTGTGTTTTATTACCACTGGACAGACCCAGGCTTGCTGTTTCCACCTGTTTCCAGTCATTTTGCTAAGCTAAGCTAATCAGCTTTGTTCTGTTGCCTCATATTTATTGTAGAGTCACGAGTTATGTCATTCTACTTAGAACTCTACTCAGCAAAAAAAGAGAATAAGAGTCTACCCATCATAAACATGGTCAAAATACATTATTTAGAAAACTACTGTATATGAATAATAATATAATGCAAAGTAACACAAACTATGATCTCCAAAATTCCTTAATTCAAATCTCGGATAACTACAACTCCCGAAGGGCAGCGACAGCACCAGGTTTACTGTCTTAATTCTGTGGCCTTTTTTATTCAAAATCTAGTTTTAACACCTTTATTTTTGTTTTTAAACTAAAGTTTTGTTTAAACAAATGAACACAACCTAATATAAATCAATATCATTCCAGCATAGGAGTAAATTGCACAAACGGTTTCAGGTGTTGGGGTTCAATAGGGGCCCAAAACCCGAAGAAATTGTCAGACAACCATGGCTGATGCAGTCTCAACAAAATAAACTGCTAGCTTTACAGTGTTATTTTTATGGCAAGGCTATTGTACTGAAGGGCACAATATTGTGATATGTTCTCATTATTTTGTGTCTCCTGTATGTTTACTGCCTAACAGAATAGTCCAACCATTCGGGAGATACACATAATGTGCTTTTCTTGCAGAGAGTGAGAAAAGAAGATTGATACCACCTTCATGTCTGGAGCCAGGAGGCGCCTAGCTTAGCATAAAGAATGAAAAGGGCTATAGCCTGGGTCTACTCTAGGACGACACAAATCCAAAACAATCATTAGATCAACTGATTCTGCTTCTGGTTAAAGTTAACATGGTGAGAGGGTACAACCAGTTCTAATAGTTGCTCAGTAGTTCCACTTTATTCAGCACATCAAAGTCTTTTTTTTCCTTTTTGATTTTCAAAGGTTCAACTTTTCTTCCCCAAACGACACAGCACAACCCTGAATTAAACCCTGATTCTCTTCGTGTTCACTCAGCTCCCGGCTGATTCTTTTCATCCGTCTTCGAGGTTAAGAGTTTGTCTAACCATCGCCTGGTCTGCAGCAGCTTCTTTCTCTCCGATCTTTCTCCATCTCGGGGCTCCACTTTCGGCCCCGGGGCCCTCTACTCTCGGGGGTTAGCGTTACAGAAGTAGCATGTGTGCATCTTCTTCGATCTCAGTGAACATTTCTTTCCTCCGCTGCTCCTCACAGTCCTCTGTGACCAGGCAACCTTGTTAGGTTGGTAAAAATAGAAACACCAGCAATGATTTGAGAGAAGCAAGAGACTGTTTATAAAAAAAAAAAAGGCAGAGAGAGATGGAGGGAGGGAGGGAGAGGAAGCAGGTAATGAGGGAGTAGGAGCCTGGGAAATGTATGTACCAGATACAGAAGCCGTCAGAGTGGCCCATCTTTCAGCTGCGTAGGTGAGAGAGATTATATGCCCCTGCTGGTTTGGCTGATTAGCAATGACCTCTGCTACAGAGGCTGCGACATTGCAAATGGCAGTGTTTACCTCACTTAGATCACAGTATTCAAATTGTGTGAAGCTTTTCTTATTTGAATATTATAGGCAGGCGTTTTTCTTTATGCTACTTCTTGTACCTTTTTCTGAAGGCAAACGATGAATCGAAATCTGTTGTTATGGAGTCGTTCCAGGATAATTGTTGCATTTATGGGTGATTATATGAAGTCAATCTCAAAAAAGAAAATACACAACAGATGGCTTGAAAGACAAATTTTCCCTCTTGATATTTACATTAAGAACAACCTTAAGAGAGGACATGGTTTTGATCACAGGAGAGAAACATCACATACTTTTTCAGTTTCATCTTTCTTCTTTGGAGCAAACTTCAGAAGGTCATACTTGAATGCCAAGGCTGATATTTTTGGCAGAAGCAGTGGTGGCAGTGCAGAGAAAGACCCGCTGAATGCAGCATTAAAACACTTATAGTTTCCACCCAACTTCTCCTCAATCAATAAGACGCCAGTGCAAGTGTTTGCTCTCAAATGAATTGGAAATTCATATTGTTTTGTTCCTCCTCCTCCTCCTCCTCCCCCTCACAAGTCTCCACTGCTGTTGTGCTCCCGCTGTTGATGCTGCTGGTTAACTTTTCCGCCTGATAATGGAACAGAGTGGACTGCCTATCGATTTGTTTGTGTAGATACAAGTCAGCGCACGCTCTCGGCTGAGAATACGCTGCTACATATCTGTGCATCGCGGGGCGGCCTGCGGCGTCCATGCTTCAAATTAGGGGAGTGACAAGTGGGGGTGGAAAATAGGGCACATGTCAGCTAATGACAAACATTGTACAGTTTCAGCCAATTTGTTTTCTTTGTGCACTTGATGAGCTCGCTGATGAATCTAATCTATGAAGTGCCCCTCGCACTGACAACAAACAATAAGTCTTTGGCAGCAACCTCATGCTCCGTACGCATGAGGTTGGTCTTCCTCGGTAAACGTTGTGATGAATGACATCTATTATAGTCGATGCATGTAATTTCTGCTCCACCTGGACCGCTAATATTGGACTGACCCCACAAATGTATGTGTTCTTTTTTTTTCTTCCCCAGCCCTATTTTCCTCACTTGCTCTGGGTTACAGAAGAAGTAGAAGAATAAGTTCAGTTCATCTGATATCCAGGTGGCTCGGTTCCAGCCACGGGGCAAAGATCTATTATGCGATAATTGTAGTTGCCTTTTAGCCACAGGAGTGCAGGTGCATGTGCTCAGAGGATGGCATATGGAGGTGTGTGTGTGTGTGTGTGTGTGTGTGTGTGTGTGTGTGTGTGTGTGTGTGTGTGTGTGTGTGTTTGTGTGTTTGAGAGTGTGTGTATGTGTGTGTGTTAGGGGTTGTGGGAGGCTTTCATCTCAGCAGTGCTTTAAGGCCAATATAGCAAATGGCGCGGACTGACCAGCTGCTTGACGTGCTGTTCAACCGCCAGCAATCCCAGACTCCCTCCAGATCCACCACTGGCTCACTGCCCATATCTCTCTCTCTCTCTCTCTCTCTCTCTCTCCTTTTTATCTCCCCCTCTGCTATCTCTCCGCTACTGTCATGCTGCTATCTTGTTCTCCGTCCTGTCACTCAATTAAACCTGCCTTGTCTTTCCGTTTGATCTCAGTCTTTTTTTTAAATTTTAAACATAAGAATTTGATTTGCCTACTTATCTCTGAGTCTGCACATTAGATGCTTGTCTACACTTCAGGTGTAGACAAGCATCCCCCCCCCCCAAAGCCCTCTTTATCTAATTCTATGCTACGGGCGCAATCATAATTTTCTTGACAGTCACGTGGCGAGAGAGGCCGACAAGTCAGCGTGGGTGGAGGCATCCTCACACTCTCACGGATTCAGCGCTGTCAAGGTCGTCCTGTCCTTAGCCCCATAGCCTCTGGACATGGCTGGTCCTGTTGTCTGAGCAGATTAGCACAGCGCAGCAAAACCATGCTCAAACAGTAAAAAGCATACACTCATGTGCTCCCATGCACGCCAACACTGTACGAGCACACGGACCTGGACTTTAACCGCCGGGTCGCCCGTCCCTGCAACTTGGCAACGGAGGACACAAAAAAAAAGTTATGCTGATTCTTGACTTTTTGAACCAAAGCTTTGTTTTGGGTTGGAATGATGTTGTTTGATGAGTCAGACCAGCTGAGCATCTCTCGCCTTGGCGAATGAGTCCCTCATTAATCTGACAGACAGCAGTCTATTTCTGGTCAGCGCTCAGCAGCCTTTTTGGAGTCGAAATCGAGCACTTCATTTTATTATCTTTTGAATCTGAAACTAAGGAACCATTTGCACTTGCAAGGCCTTTGTAAACACAAACAAACAACAGCTGTGTTTATGCGAGTGTCGGAGTCCGCTTGGCTTATAAATTCTTCTAGTTTAGCCATTAAAATGTTGTGCATCACGTCCTGCCAAAAGGGAAATCATTTTAACATCAGAGGCATCTATAATAGGAGCAGTAGTAGAAGAGGCTCAGATCACCATTGTAACAACTGCCAAATGATAATAACAGAAGGGACAAAAAATATAACGTACAATTAGTCATAATCAATTTACGCAGCCTATAAAGGAGCGCACTTTTCTTTCCAGAAAAGTCTTGATTCTCTTGACAGCACTGCAAACATTTCACTCTTCTTAAGATCACAAATCAAGAAACATGAAATTTAAATGTTGATTTCTAGACAGCTCTAGTCATGGCATCTTCAAGTCATGAAGTAACTCCTTGGTGTCTGTTTAACCCTGTGTGGGTGTGTAAAGGGATGTGAATTTTTGGTTCTGACTGACAATTACATATTTGTTAATTGATTGTTGCAATATCTGAGTGCCTGAGCAGGAACTAATAATTCAAAACGGACTAACAGGCAATTAAGTTAGTATGTTAGTATGATTTCATGAGGTTCGGACTAGTCAGGACTACATATTGTGGTGAGTTTTGACAGTTTGGTTAGTTGCTATCAAAATTACTAACATAACAGACCAATGACTGAGACTTTTTTAATACTAGCTAGACTTCTCCCCCCTTTCTCTTTTCTATAACTCGGGGCAAAAACTGAATATGAGCCGTCGATAACTCTGCAGTTGTTAGAATAACATAAACAAAATGTAGTGGTTTCAAACGTTGATGCTGTTGCCATAAATATGTCTAGAATAGTTTATATTTTAGTTTAACACACTAAGTGAGTACACTTCTAATTTCAATTCACCTCTGATTCACCGGAGAGGCTGTGTGATCAGTATTAAGCGCTGCTGAAAGTGACTCTCACAGTCTTTATGTTTCGGTTGAGACCATCCCTGCTCCAATTTGCCAGCTGCAACTTTTAAGGCAGGCTGAGTGCGTGTCCCTAAATTGTTGTTGTTGTCACTGACTTTGAAGCAAGGTAATGACACAAACATCACTCAAAATGCAATTACACCCCACCCCCTTTTTTCTTTTTGAGACCCAATGGAGTGTTAAAGTGAATGAAGGGAAATGTAGTGTGAAACCAGCGAGGCTGCTTGGGCCGGGCTGATGGAGGACGCAAATGGTCGGAAAAGGAACCAGACTGTCTATGAGAACTCCCCCCTCCTCCCCCTCCTCCTCCTCATCGTCCTCCACTTCTTCTTTTAAAAGTCACATCATGGTGATGGAGTGAGAGAATGATGGAGTGAGGACTCAGTCAAAGTCAGACAGGAAACAGAGAGGAATCGAGGATGTTTTACAAGATGACAAGCCCTGTTTATCTGAGCCAGGATTTGGGGTGAAGCACTTTGAGAGCAGAAACCCAAGGATGTGTTGTAACAAGGAGGGGGGGCATGACTTGAATGCGGAAGCTCTAAAAGTGTGTGTGTGTGTGTGTGTGTGTGTGTGTGTGTGTGTGTGTGTGTGTGTGTGTGTGTGTGTGTGTGTGTGTGTGTGTGTGTGTGTGTGTGTGTGTGTGTGTGTGTGTGTGTTTAGCCCATCTGCGTGCGTGTTGGGGGCATGTCACTATTAATTCCTCTCACTTTAGGCACCGTTTTAAGTTACAGGCACAAGCAGCGTTCTCTTACATGCTGCAAACCGCTGAGTGTGCGGCGACAGCTTCGGTTGTTTCCTCCAGAGGGACGAGGGAGATACAGAGACAGCGAGGGAGGAGGAAATTAAAGCAACAAGGAACATACAACAACAAAAAACAGAGGAAAATATAGAGACATGGGGTAAAAAAAATAATAAGCGAGCCAATATGAAGAGAAGGCCGTGCATCTCTGCAGAGAAGCCACCAAGGGAGAGAATGGAGAGAATAGCCTGTATTGTTTTCTCGTTCCCTTTGATTTTCTGCCCTCAGCAATAACACCCCCCCTCCATTCGCTCACATATACAGTTGCAGAAACACTCAGGGTTCGTTTTTTTCTTCCTGTAACCAAAGATATTTCCATCTGGCTCTTCTCTCTGTCTGTGACCAGAAAACAGAAAGAGGTTTGCCCTTCTTGTTTGCTTCTAAAAGGTCTGTTATGTCTTCAAGGGATGTAATAAATATCTCTCTAAGCACCGTTTAACAGCTAATACTCAAGAAGACGCTAAGGTTTCAGTTTGTGACGTGCACACTGGCATGCACAAACATTTATTTTGTTTCAAAAGGTTACTTATTCCTCTCCACAACTGATTAAGAGTCAACCGTGACAGGAATTGCATCAGCGATCTTATGACACAAAAACATCATGCTGTATTAAGGAAGACTTTAAACTATCAATTGAGACCATAAACTCCTTTTTACAATGTTTACTGAGGGAATAAATCAAGTGATAAATAGTGTCATTTTCAATTAGACTTCAATCTGACTACATTTTGCAAGCAGATGAGTCGCCCCCTGCTGGCCATTAGAAAGATCGCAAGTTCAGGATTGAAGGTCATAAACTGGTGATATCCATATCAGTTGCCAAACTGAACTTATCTGGAGTGAACTTGATGATCACCAAAAACCTAATAATGTGACTCTGCTACTCACTGAAAACCATTCACTCTCCTGTCAGAGAGAAACCGAGGATATCTGCAAGGATCACCTCAGGACTTCTTGTCCCACAGGTGTCTAAGGGATCTGGAGAACTTCTGAATGCCAATCAGAGTCTCTGGAGACACCTGATCCCCAAAAACCTTCTCTCCTTTCCTCTCATCTCATCTCTTTTTTTTCCTCTTGTCAGACGGAAGTGAATGCTCAGGGCTACACGTGTTAAGCAGATGTGTAGGTATTAGAGAGAACATCAAGGTTAAGACAAAAGGTGCACAGAAAACCCCAGGCATCTACGTTACCTGTGTAAGTATTTATGTGTTGGAGTCTCAAGGGAAGAGCGTTATATTTGCATATACAGGTGTGTGCGTCAGATAAAAAGGTGGTTGTTTTCTATTCATAAAGGTCGACATGTGCTGTGTGTTTATGTGTTTATCTGCGTGCATCCCAGGGCGTTTCTTGGGGTCATTTTCAGTGTTTCTTTTCATATTAGTCTGCTGGTATGTTAAATGAATGTGAATATATGCTGTTTATCATCAAGCTTGAAAGCCAGGGGGGACAGTGATATCAACCAGCAATAAATCATATGTATATCTGTTCACGTTTATGTGCAGTATATCGTAAATATTGTATTCGTGTGTTGGTGTTCATCTGTGCTCATGTATTAGTAAATAGGATGAGGCCTTTGCATTCACACATGCTTATGTAAATGCATTAAATGCATGTATAATGGTTACGTATACAGTATTTCCATGAATGTGTTAATGTTAATGTGAGAATACATGTGTACTGGATGTGCATATATTGTTTGCATAATGGTGTATAACTCATAATAGTCTCTGTCATGCAGATGTATGACAAGAATACAGCGATGAACCCTCGGCTATGAGGATGTTTATTAATAAAACAGGATGCTGGGTTGGAGAGTTGTATCGTTCATACATTATCTGTCAGAAGGATCCACGAGAGCAGTGTTGAGCCTGCTTTACAGCCAGCATTTCTCCGTGTATATTTTTTATGAGGATGACGATATGATGATACAACAACTGCATTCAGCCGCATCATTTTAACCAGCTTCAAAACTTTCCCTGCTGTGATGAGAAATCCTTTGATGTTTCTTCAGGTGGTGTTGAGACGGCAAAAGGGTGCATTCAGTTGTTACGAGTTGGCATGGTACATCTTTTTTCGCCGTTACATTTTTTAGTTTATTTCAAAGTGAAAAACATAGACTGGATAAAATATGGACTTAGTCTCCGTGGGGACAGCCATAGCTTTCTGAAGAGCCGCTGGGATGCTCAAGGTGGCTGGTTTCAGTCCTCGCCATCTTGGCAGTGAGTTATTTAAAAATTCACCCCCCACACAGCTGTAAGGAACGGGGATTTTATCTAGAGAGACTAAAGCCTTATTTTGTACCAGGCTGTAATCATGTTTATTTCTGCTGTAAAGTCGGGCATTTTATCATAGAGGTCAACGGGGATTGACACTCTTTTGGAGCCAGCCTCAAATGGAGCTTTGAGGAACTGTAGTTTTTGGCACTGCCACGTTGGCTTCATTTTTCAGCACCAAAGGTTGTAGCTTGGTGCAAAATCCTTTATAGAAAATCCTTTTCTTTATCCAGAATCCTGTAGATAATTAAATTCAAAGTTTTTGGACTGAGGATGATCCTACTAAGAGAAGACAAAATATGACGGTGATTTCAGATTGAAAAAAAGCTGTATGTGCGCAAACTTGACCTATAGTGTTCAGCGTGTAGAGTTTTGGCATTCTTTATTTGCCTCTAACAGCATATAATTGAAAACATCTCTGTTTTCTTGCATCTATAAATGGTTATTTATGTTTTTGAGTGTTTGTTATTGTCAGTAATACATTACAAAAGGTTTATTAACGATATCATTTTAATATACGGCTTAATCTCCGTTATAGGTGCCAAAACCAAGAGGACAGTGAAGGCGACGGCAATCAAGCAGCCACCCACACAGTCCCATGAAGAGGCCTCACATTCATTATTTAAATTAATTGGTTGGGACTGGCCAACATTACTACTTATTTGTTGTTTTATAATCCTTCAACACCTCTTAGATCCTCTGCTGCTGTTTTTTTAATTCAAAATATCACACAAATAAGAAAATTGGCAGCTCAGCCTTTTCTAGCTATGCACCAAAAACTATGGAATTCCCAAAGGCTGTAAGAGATGGTAGCTCCGAGAACATTTTTTTAACAACAACTCTTTCTCTTATTTTCCCCCAGACACTTGAACAGCTTCAGTCTTAACAATATTTTTTGGCAGGTTTAACAGCCAACAGGACAGTGCTGCTGATATCGATTAGCTTCACTCCCACACAGTCCTGAGGACTAATTAGCCAGAAGTGGAAACACCTGTGTGGGTGTACCAATGCTGTTTCAGTGTTGTTCTCATCGTTAAAAATATGGTACAAATCTGATTTAGAAAATGCTAATACAAAAATCAATGTGCAAATAGGATTACAGTGGGGCTCCTCTGACTAATTGGAAGGTAATTTGCATTACTTCCCTATCTTCTCTTCAACTGCGTTTCCCAGCAGCATTTTTCGTTATCGCTTTTGTTTGAAAAAGGCGACAAAGCAATGACAACTTTTGCGCAAGGCGACTTCAAATCCAGGTGAATTCTGATTTAACTGGGCTTTAACTACCAATTAAAAAAAATTGTATGTCGGGGTCACGTTTATCAGTTTGTTTTGAAGTTCTTCTGCCGCCTAGTGTCCACAATCAATGTATGCCGCTACAAAATAGATTGTGGCAGCTCAGGTTTGCTCCTTTTAACAAGAGATTTCCACAATGAAGTTCATCAAAGTAATACAAAACAGGCGAACAGAATTGGTCTAATTGGTGTCATAATGTTCAAAGGATGTTGCAGTGACAAAAAGCATAAAAACGTGTGCTTTAAGTAGAACACCTCAAAAACAACTTGACAATCTAGAGCTTATCATACTTTGCTATTCTCCTTTATTCTCCCCATCGCTGTCAAAACAAAATGTTGATAACTATCAAAGTAAACCATTGTGTCAGCAATGAGACAGGTATAGAAGTCTTTTTTGATCATTCTGCCTCGCAAATTGGGCAGAAAACACTGCCTCTGGAACCAGATAGCACACTAAATGTTATTATAAAATGAGTTGTAGCACATTGTGTGGAGTGTGGGGTTTAATCAGCGTAGTTTTGGTTAATTTCCAGTGCACCATGCCAAGATAATGGTAATTAGTGAATCAGTGAATCATCGTCAAAATATGCTTGAATTTCAGTTTTGGGCCATAAAAGCGGAATTTATTATCAGATGAACCCCTCTCGTTTCCTGACTAAGACCTTCAGATCCAAAACACATCTCATGTTTTGCTGATTACTCACTTTTTATGCTATAGCAGTGTACGCACACACACATACACCGCATGGATTAGTATGTGCTATCTGTATACAGGAGATGATAAAACACACAGAGATGCACAGTAATTCAAATTGTTTGTCCATACTCACACGCTAAACATATATCTATGCCCTTCTTGCTTTCTTTCCTCAAACATGCTTCATCTGATGGCAAACATGCTGAATAAACACACATCGTAAATACAATACACACACATCATCGCTCTGATGTCTTCTGCTGCATAATCAAGCTAGGACGACATCAATTCTAGCAGCAGCGTGTCATATTCAAATTTCCTCAAGTGCCCAGGGTAAATATGGTTTACCAAAGGGTATTCATATCTGAGTCGACTGAAAACCTCTTCTCTTTTCTGTGTTTGGAACAAAAAGGAGTTAAACCAACTTTTATTGCCAAAGACTCTAAAACCATGCACTGGACCCAGATGTAATTCTGCAGCCATGCGTAGCAGAACACAAACAAACAGAGGGGGCTGTTTGTTTTCTGAACGAAACCCATCGATCATAACATGGCACCGCACATTTCCTGGAAGAGGGAGACAAGATGACGTGGAGAGGGAGAACGGTGGAGCCGGTGCACACACGTGTGTGTGTGTGTGTGTGTGTGTGTGTGTGTGTGTGTGTGTGTGTGTGTGTGTGTGTGTGTGTGTGTGTGTGTGTGTGTGCAGATGCAACAGACGACTGGAGGACATTCTGGAGACGTCCTCTGAGGTTCTACCCAGACACCTGCCACCTCCCAGCCCCGGTCTCCTGATGCCTCCTCCAGTCTGTGGTCAGAGTATTTGTTCCTGCTCCCACCACATCCGGGAGGATGGTGCAGCATTGGTGGAGATGGAAAATAATACAGAGGGAGGTTCAAATGAGATAGTGGATGAAATAAATGAAAAATTAAACCTATAGGGACTAAAGACAGGAGATTAAAGGGGTAAACAATACAGGAGGATGGGGAAAAGGAGAGGAACAGTGGGATTAGAATCCCAGAGATAAATCTTTTCTTCTTCTTCCTCCTCCCTGCTCAAATCCAGGGGCTATCTTCCCTCCCCGACTCCCCCAGCTCCCCCTCACCTGCCCTCCCTCCTCTCACCCACGCGCCTCCAGGCTGTCTTTACTCTCGTCACCCCACCCTCAGTCCTGGAGAAAAGTTCAATCTTTGCATTTTCATTGTGGTTGCCCACACCAACCCCTCCCCCCTGCGCCTCATGAAAGTTTCATCTCCCTCTATCCTCTCTCTCCCTCTTATCCTCTCTCTCTCTCTCTCTCTCTCCCTTAGCCTCTTGTCGCATATGCATCCACGGCTGGATACAGCTCCCCAGGTGAGGAATGATGATGAAAAAAGCGCGAGGCAACCAGCAGAGATTTTCCATGCTGGGCTGTACCCGGCTCTGCTCGGGGGGTGAATGAAAACAGCCCGCGTGGAGGAAGACTGGAGTTGCCTTCGTATCTATGCCACATAGCCCAGAGCAAAGGATGCAGCTGGTCTGATTTGAGGCCTTTTTTGCTTCACTGGTACAAAGATCTTTTGGGAAATGCCTCCCCGGATAAATCTGATTTATGCTCAAGAAGACACACGGCTGAAATAGCTGATATGACTTTGCAGACACGAATGGAGACTCTTAGTGTTACAGCCATGCATGCCGAGTGAATGTATGTATTAAAAACCTCAGCTGCACAGTCACACATGCACATGTGTGCGATTGTAACATTTATTCATGGTCACATTATCACAAAACAAACAGTGGCGGTGTGGTGTGCTAGGCTATAAAAAGGCCCCTGCGAGCATGGCAGGCATTCAGATTATGAGTAAAGGTTACTACGGTGGATACCTCAAGACGCATGGTTGTCAGGGAGCACGACAGAAAAATGTATTCTCAGTGCAATTGTGATATGATTAAAATGGCAATAAAACTTTTTTTCAGTTACACATGGTAAATAGCATTACATCTGTAGCATAAATCTAATCTAGTGTTGATGTCACTGCAGTTTTTCCTCAGTGGTAACCACCCTCGGGATGTAGAGACGCTGCAAAGGGGGTCACACACAGAAAAGTGCTCTGACTCTAGACGGCTATCAAGGTTCAGATTAGGACCTTTTTGGACAACATGTTAAGTATGAGATTGGCTTATTTTTGGCCCGAAGGAAAAAAAAAACAAGTGGTTCTCATCAAACAAACGTCCAACCAAAGACATTCTTATCTGGCTCTTGGGTTTACTGTAAATGTGGCAGAGCCTCGTGTCTCAGCTTTGCTTTTTTATCATTGCTTGATAAAGAACGTAAAGATCGGAAGAAACATGCAGTGCATGATTATGATTTATTTCAATAAAATAACAAAATAATTAGTTGACTTGTTTTGTCCCCGTTTTCTCCAACACTGTTAAAGGCTGATAACAACAAGAGACTACAACCATGCTAGCAGCTCTGTGAGGCAGTACTTTGGCACAGTGGGGATTTGAGTTAAATGTTAACATCAACATGCAAACATACTCAATACTTGAAATGTTCTCCTTGTGGTGATAAAAAGTCAGGGAGTCACCAAGCTTATTACAACCTATTCCTCTGGGGACTATGAATGTCAGTAGCAAATTTCCAACCAATAGTTTTGCAATCGCTTAAAACATTTTGTCAGCGTTTTGGTTCCCTAAGATGACATGAAAAGCAATAATATGTGATTAGGATTCATTCTCTAGGGTCCCTTAATGTTTATGCAAATGTTTATGGAAATCCATCCAGTAGTTTTTGAGATAATTAAGTCTGGACCAAAGTCGTGGACCACCTGACCGACCAATATTGCTATAGAGCCACACCACTAGCTTCTCTAAAATTAAACTGGTTTAAACTAAGGTTTAACTGGGGTCATGTATAGAACAAGTCTGAGACTGCCATGACCTGACTTCAGCCAGAGTGGGTCCAAACAGCAGTCTGAAATAGACAGCTAATATCCTCTGTGAGACATTCACTGACTCCAAAAACCAGAGTAGCTCTGACTTCATAGATCGCTCAAATCATGCCACCTGTCCAAGCAAGCAGCGGGACCAGCAGAACGATTGTCCAGTCTGTCATGGATGTTCTTTTGGAAACCCTGGATGCCGGCGTCCAACGTGCCTGCCAGCGGGACCTGATGTCGCTTCGGATAAAATAACAGAGAGGCTGCAGCAAGCAATCTCTCACAAATACAAATACATCCACAGAGACTTTATTTCCCTTATTTACAGTAGCTCCTTAAACCAGAATGTCAATGTGCAGCTATTACTGAGAGTGGGAGAAGGAAGGAAGATAAACATCACTTACTAAATACCAAATTACCGTGGGCCGTCAGAATTTAGGGGGGAAACACTACCATCATACATCAGGGTGACAGCTGGGTTTCTCCCTGTTGAAACAGGCGCGGTTGCCCATAATGAATCTTTAATGTCAATGCCTACTGGCGGTGCGGCCTTCACTCCTTCCGTCCTGCCTCTCCATTTCTTTGTCGACTCTTTGCTCACATCCTTGCTCGGCTTCTCCCCGATCTCAATTTTTGTCTCTCTCCCTATGATTCTTGTTCAATTTAGCGTATCATAACCCTATCGTCAGACATCCTGTATGACAGCAAGCTGAAGAACTGGATACACTTACAGTATAAGTCCGTCTTTTTCTGTCTCCCCAACTCTCTTTTCTCAGGTCCCATATGGGAATTTTTTAAAGATTGCCACTATCAATTAGCTCTTTCTGCATTGCTCTTGTCATATATTTGCTTCCATGTACACTTCAGAGATGGACGAATTCCTCCATAGAGAGGTAAGGAGGTGAGACCGAGGGAGAAGGGGGAGAGGAGTGCGGATAGAAACTCTGCATGCAATATGTGCCAGTAAAAGGCCTAATCTCAGGCAACACCATCAGATCTAATTCAAGTGAATTTTTTACTATAATCTTTTAATATTAACAGCGCTCGAGCCCCTAAGAGGCCCCAGCTGGTGGCGGAGCCCTGGAGCAGGTTAATGGACAGGAAAGCTCCACATGTGCAGAGGGTGCAGAGTACCTGGATTAAAAAATATATATTAAATTTGGTAAATGGATTTGTGCAAATCAAAGTGTCCCGTATGTAGGGAATGCCTCAAGTCAGTACCTTCTGGCCTAAAGGCTAGTACAGGCCTATCATTCAGACCTGCACACATTGCATGCCTGCGCTTTTACACCATGACATTAATATAAACTGTGAAAAAAATGTGGTTAACTGATTAAACAGATTTTTCAAATAGTTGGTGATTTTCAAAAATGATTCGGTCTCGCCTATCCGAATTCTGTCTAACTGCCCTGGATCATGAAGAGACGACGAGGAACTGAAAACACTGATGTCAAAAAAAAGTTCAGTTGGAGTTAAAGTGTATCAGGACTATCTAGCTCAGCCTACAGTTTGGCCTCACAGGCTGCTTGACCTGCTTAACAAGTGGATAATTAATACTATTTTGCACATTTTTTTTGCACATTTTTTGTGCATCATGATCAAAGCCCAAGGTGCTGATCCTGCAACCCCCTATGACGCTGGAGACAGGCAGGATTGAGAGGGGATAATAAAATTAAGACATACATTCAGGACGGGCCAGTGTTTGGTTTGTCCATTCTACTGTAGAAACATGGCAGACTCTGGGAAGAGGACCTGCTCCCTGTGTAGATAAGAAGGGTTCATTCTAAGCTACAGAAAACACAAATATTCTTAGTTTCAAGTTATTATACACAAAGGAAAACACTTATGAATCTCATATTCCATTTCTGACAATAGATCCCTCAAAATGCTACACACTGGCCCTCTAAGATGTTGTCTACATATATTGCCTAAACCAAATCAGCTTATTGTTTTCACAACAGTAATACCATAATAGCTGTTTTCATCATTCACTGTCTGCTGCTATGATAAAAGGATGTCTGCAGTCTCAATCTGCTGCCAGCACTGGTTCCTCTGCAATAATCTGAGAGGTGTGTTGCATCCAATGACTTAATTTATATATGGCTATTATGGATACTGAGATATTTTCAGACATTCTTGTGCAGCTCGACTGAGGCTCTTTGTAATCAAACGCTGGGGGCCCGAGGCGAAAGGACGGGGAGGCGAATCAAAACAGCTCAGATTCCCCAATCATTTCAGCCCTCATTGAGAACAGATATTGACTGGCAATGATGTTTGTGCTGCAATTTTTGACCAGAGCTCAGTCTCCCCCATGGCCAGACCGGGAGGCACCCACAGTGAGAGCTGGGAGGAAGGGGGGGAGAGAGCTTTGGACGACGCGTGGATCAAGATGGATCAGGATACAGGGAGAAGGAAAGCAGCTGGGAAATGGATGGGTATATAGATACAGGGAAAATGAAACCATTCAAGGCATCAGGGGAGAAAGTGAAACAGAGAAAGGTGTTTGAGTAAGCGAATGTGGAGAGATAGAGTGGGGTGGGGGGGGGGGGGGAGTGTTATAGCCGGGATGAGATGAGATGAGTCTGTCTGGGCTAGGTGAGATGGATTAGTGTGTCTCCTGCTACCTGTGCGGGGGTCAGTGTTAAACTGCCGGGGCCAGATAAGGGCCCGGCAATAGCTTGAGTGTGGAGCAAGCATTGACTGGTTTGCTTCACTGATTTAGCTCAGAGTGAGCACAGAGCGATGAGCAGAGTTCAGACCCGTACAGCTGTTCATCAATGTGTCAGGGCCCACCGAGGGCCCGTGCTATGACCGAATCACCTGCTGCTCACTTCACCGGACACCGACGAGACACCGTGGACCGAAATATGGAGCGTGATATCTAAACTTTTTTCGGCACTGGATGCACACAAGAAATGTAATCCGTCACCGGTAGATTTTCTCTATTAGATGCCTAAAATTCAACATATTCTCAGGGTTTGTGTATGTCTTTACACATGTTACAATAAACACATCGGTGCACACACATTTCAGTGGTTTCCATTAAAAAGAGTGAGCCACTGTGGGACTGAGAGTGAATTGCTTCAGAAATTTAATAAAACAAACGCTGATGTGTTGACTCATCAATCACTCGGAGGCAACTAAATTAAAACATTCTTTGGGAATGACATTTCTTTTTTATCAAGTCAAAATGATTTAGTACTTTAGTAAGATAAGTCAGAAGCATATAATAGTAAGTCAGAAATATGTGATGCTAACTATATCCAACAATGTATCAAACTTAATCTATCAATTAGTGAATCTTATCAATGTTTAAATTTTAGTGATTAAGTGTTTTTTCAGTCAGTCTCACCTGATGCTTAAGCTTAAGAGGTGCTTGTTGGCGTTTGGACAGAGCCAGGCTAAGCTAATGCCTGACTATTGGTTTAAATGTTGACTTAGTAAGTAAAAATTTCAACAAATGTATTATTTTGAATACGTTGGTGCAGTCATCTCATGGTGTAGACTTAATATAACTATTTTCATTTAATTCCTTACTTTATTTTTTTTGTTATGTTTGTGTGGCATTAAGCTTCTAACTCAATAAACGTTTTACATTAAAAAAAAAAGAAATGTGTATAAAGTTGAACCAAAACTAAAAGAAAATAAAATGCGAAAAGGCTGCAGGACACAGAATTGTGCATGTTCAGACAGTAAACACACTAAAACACAAAGCTGTGCTCACCAGGGAGAAGTCTTTTATTTCTTGTTCTCGTTCCGGGCCCAGTGCCGTCCTGACATTTGTTGTGAGGATGGAGGTGGTGGTGGTGGGAGGTGGATGCCGGGAGAAGAACGGCCCAGGGTAGGATGTCTATAATTACATATTGATTTCTCGGGGGCCGCTGTTCAGCCGGCGATGTGAATGTGTAAAATAAATCACTGGGCCCCTCTATGATAGCTAAGTATTTATTCTTTTTAATTCTGTTTATGGTGATCTTGATTCATGCCCCACAGCCCCGGTCACGCCTCAAAGCAGCTGCCACCTTCATGTCAGGGGGAGATCACGGTACATGGCTCTGTGTGTTTGTATATGCATGCAGTGTGAGGGACAGCGCTAACGTATCCTGTGAGAATGAAGGCCTCCAGAGTAAAGGACCCTTCACAGTTACTGATCTTTATCCCAGTCTGGGAGATTATTCTGAGAAGCTTTTCTTTCTAAACTGTCAAACAGAGTAGCAGGGTGTTACTGCTCAGCATACTAGAAACATATATGAAAGATAATGTGGACCATCTTTAGGCTTTTGGATTCTTTCTGCAGGTTTTGTGAGACAGAACTGATCTGATCTTTCAGGAAAATGTGCCTCTCACCACTGCACTGTGTTGTTTTAAAACTAATGTTAACCCAGTTGACTGATGATATCTCAGACACAGCACATTAAACAACTAGAGAACTGACAAATAATGAGAAATAAATAAATATATGTGTATCATTGCTTGTGGAAGACATTTTTATGGCTGCCTTGTTGTTAAATGAGGTAAAGGAGAAAGATGAGATGAACCATATCGATCCCCGAGGGTGAATTAAGTAATACCGCAGCAAAAATACTATATAGATAAAGCACAGTGCGTAAACCGTATTTACTGATCATATTAAAGATTAGTGATAGGTTGCCTTCAGAGGATTTCCAGCTAAAATAACAATTTACAGATTCAGCTGCAGATATTTTCCAGTGAACTGCAGCAGCACGGTAGATGTGTTTTGTGGAGATGTGTATCTTTGCTGCTGTCTAAGTGAAGGCTGAAGGCTGTGTAGGGCTGTGAAGGTGGAGGTGAACAAATGCTTCTTTGGCTTTTTTGTTTGACTTCAAATTGACAATTTCATTTTAGCCCACTCCATCTTAAACTGAAAGGCCATGGGCACTGGTGAACTGATGTTATGTGGAGGCAAAGAGATCTGTATTTAATATCCGTGTATACCGGTTCTTAAAGCTGCACTCATCAATATTTTCACATTAACGATGAAAGAAATGTGTTACTTGAAAGGGGTCGCTTCGCAGTGATGAACCCATGGAGGAAAATCACGTAACTCTGTATTTCCACTCAGCTCTGCACAGCGTTTTAGCATCTTTTGGCTCATCGCTTTGGTTTGTCTCGCAATTTTGGCAGTTTTGGTTCAGTCAAAATTATATTTTTCGCATTCAAGGGTCTGCTGGATGTGTATCGCTCTTCGCTAACAAGTTAGCCATATTAAGTTTATAAAGTGATAAACTGTCAGTGTAACATCTAGAGCTTCTGCTGTCCCCATGTGGCCAAAAATAATACATTTCTGCAGGGTTGTTAACAGTTACTTCTGTATATTTCTGGGCTTTGTAAAAGGAACATTAACACAGGTATGTTCTGTGATTACCTGTCAGGTCAAACGGATGAAGTTATGTTCTATATGCTGTTTAATTTGTGGACACATTATCACATTACACTCTTGTAATTACATTACAAGAGTGTCTCATTTAAATAAAAAGGGAAATACATTAATACCACTTTGAAATGCATTTAATTCCATTCAGATCTGTGATGATAGGCAGCGCTCATAAACAGAGAGATATTACGGTATTGACAGAAAATGCTATAAACTATAAACTATAAAACCTGTCACTGAGACTCGCTGTCATTACTTCTCTGACAGCTAATGGTGCACTATGAGCAGGGCCCCGTCGTTTTGTCAGCACCTGAATTTGATCAAGACGGAGGCACAATGAGAGGCAGCATTAATGTGATTTATAGTTCTCCTCACGGTTGCCATGTCAACCCAGCTTTCAATACTGGTTCCTCTGTGAAAGCAGTCTGGATTCCTATTGCTTGCCCACTAATGCACATTAGTGTCTGCGCAGTACAGTGCGTATGTGAAAACACACAGAGACCATTAACTCTTTCTTTGAAACACGCACGCACGCACGCACACGCACACGCACACACACACACAGACACACACACAGACACACACACATACACACAAAGGATTGTTCAGTAAAAGCAGCACAGTTCTCCCAAGGAGCTTGTGAAACACACTTCATGTGACACCTTGAGCTAAAAGCGTTGCACTCAAATATGAAATGAATTCATTTGCACTCAAATAAGAGCACAAAAAAAATTCAATAACCCACCGCAACGACACTTCTTTTCTCCGTCTACTGCGGCGGCTCAGCGGCAGTAGACGGAATGAGTTATGACTGGGGGAAAAAAAGAGGGGAGACAAATCCAATCCAGCAGAGCTGTCATTGTGCCCGATGAGTATAATGCCACCTCAACTCATCCCTCAAACTCTCACTTGCCCGTTTCTCTGGCCGAGCCACAGCAGCTCATTGCTGTTTTGCTCCTGTTGTGACCCATCAAAGTCAAGGAGTGGTTTCAGTCATGTCTGGCTGTTTTTTTTTTACCTCTTATGTTTTGCACCAAGGTGAGATTTTAGCAATCGCGCCCCCCCCCTCTCCCCAGTTGGCGTTTATCAACTGCATCATCACAACACTGCTCAGCACAACAATTCACACATGACGAATAGAGAGATCCAAAGTGGATCGAATGTGTAATCTGCGAGAGGGAGGCGGGGGTGAAGCTGACTTTGAGTGTCTCCGTGAGGAATGAGAGACTATCACGTTTTATGACGGATATCCTGTCAGCTGCTTAGAGGCATTACATGTTCCATCTAAACTGATGCCTGATCCACATCGCAGTAAACAAAAAGGACTTTTCCCCCCAAGCAAAAGTTGCTCCTGGTGCCTGTGTCACACTTTTATATTTAAGAATAAAAAACTGTCAGCAAGAAAACTTAAAACTGAGACAACTTTTATACGTTTAGAACAAGCTTTATCCCAACATCAGCAAAGGGAAAGTGTTCGCCCTATAAAACTGTGTATCCAAAACACCATTACAGTTTATTGTTGCTTTAAAGCTGCAACTATGTAAACATGAACTCATCCGTGACCTCCTGCCTTCAATTGCATGAGTCAGCTTCATGCTCAAAGGACCATGTAGGTTTTCCTCATTCTATGCAGCAGATAAGTGATTTGTAACAGCTTCTGTCATTGTGCTAACCTGAGTAATGCTGTGAGAAGTGATGAACTGATTCAGTAATCTTGATGTCTAGTCATACAGTAAGTTACGTGAACATGCTAAGCAGAAGTAGCCTGATAATCTGACTGAAATGTCATTTTGTTTCCCTTTAATCCCTTTAGGTTCGCTGATTTCTTGTTGAGAAGGGGGATTACTTTGCTGTGTTATGCAGTAACATCACATAATGTGGTTAGCCTCTAGCCGAAAATATGAAACGCACCTCCGAACTACTTTTGTTTCATGATTATAATAAGTTAACTTATTTTCTCAATGATTAATATGTGAGTAACTTTCCCAACACTGACAGTGAGTGACATAGCCGTCCAAACAATGTAATTTCCAATGTAATCTGTGGTAGCACTTATAACCTACAACTGTGGTGGCCTGGTTCACATTTTTCTGCCTCCAGTTTTCATGTTTGTAGCCAGGTAGCTAGCTGGTAAGACGATGAATTCCCCATTAATAGTCTTGCCTTCTAAGCGCTAATTTTCATATTAGGATAAGCACAGGTGAAATTGATTTATTTACATTTCATTAAATATTGCTCAGTACCATTAAGTGTATCATTTAGCTATTTCAGTGAGCTAGTGTGCTGAATACCAGGGTATCCACTAAGTAGAATGAACCCATCATTGCATGTCAAAATGTATGCTGTGAAAAAAGGCCTTGGCTGTTTCTCCAGCAAAGGGATGCATCCTTGTATGAGCACCATGAATCTAAGATCTAAGATGTGGGCAGGGAGTTTTATACACTAGGCTGAACCCTTTTTTTCTAAACATTTATGTATACATAAATCGTTCCTTCACATTTTAAAAAGTATTGCCATGTTTTTATGATTTCACAATCATTATATCAATCGGAGAATTCTGAGCTTAGTGTCCCAGATAGCATGCTTTTGTGATTTGTAGGTCAGCAGAAGTCTAGACGTCTAGATACTTCAATTAGGTAAAATATTTTAATGACTATATTTCAAAGTTTATGCAAAGTTGCTCTCAACTATATGCTGAAATATAGTCATTAAATTTCGTCTAGACGTTTTCTTTTTTTACCCTTAAATCACCCGCTCATTGCTCACAGTGCTTTTCTGCATTTCCCTATAACTCGGCATGAAACATACACACATTCAAATAGTAGAACATGTATTTCATCAACTAAATATTCACAGTTGACCATAGCATGTCAGGTTTAACACACTATTGTTTTAAGGTGATAAAGCAACCAAAACATCAACCCAAGATGTGGTTTTATATGCAAAGATAACGTTGTTTAAAGGCAGCTGGCGGTTTAATATTCCTGTAGCAACATTGTACCTGCTGAGTGATCCATATTATTTAAATGAGTCAACGCTAATGTGAAGATTATTCACTGACACAAGCCCCATGGGCATACCTGACCTGTGCAGTACGCTCCATCCATCTCACCTCACCCGTCTCTGTCTGTCCTCCCACTTTATCTTGTTTCATATCTTGTCCAGGTGTCTAGTTCCAGCCTGTTTTATACAGATACCGTTGGTAGCATTTGTCCCTTTGAATCGAGGAAAGTGCAAAAAAAAAAAAGAAGACTCAATATTAAAAGGAAATGGGGATGCAGCTGTTTCACACGTTGATTGGTCCCTGTTGACTATCACCTCTTTATTTGGCCGGTCTTTGTATTGGCCGCCTTACCTTTTGTTTTTGCCAGCAAAGTAATTTCACCCCAGCCTACAACTTTATTTACATCTCCCTCAATTCCCTCAGCAATAAAGGCCACAGCTCAAGGCAACTGCAAGGACATGTGCTTGAGCTGGGGGCCTTGCTTTATACGTGCATGTGTTTTTGCATACCTGTGTCGAGTATGTGTGTGTTGTGAATTCCAAAAAGTCTGCTCACACACTTTACACGATGTTTGGAAGTGCAAAAATGTCAAAAAGGGTTTATTACGAATATGTAATTAAATTAAATAAAAAAAACTTGAAAACCATGCAAAACAAAATCCGTCCCACGCAGACCTTCAGCCGTTCAGACTGTCTCATGTCCCGCAACCTTGTCTCTCGGTCAACACCCCCCACCTCCAAAACCCTATCAGAACTTTACAATTAGTTAATTGAACCTGCCTCCAGTGAGCCATCTGCCTGGGCACACGGTGGAACTGATGTCCTCACCTGCCAGAGGCAATTAACTCTAAATACGGCTCTCTCTGCTCATGCACCGCAATTTCTCCTCCCGGCTGAGTATAATAAGGTTTGAACTACGTTGAAGTTGAAGGGACGGGGGCGAGAAGCCTGCTCATGGCCCCCACACGGTGATGGGTATTTACTTTCGTCAGATTTACTGGCAGTCATGCGGAATGGTGGACGACTGTCTTTTGACCCCCGTGGGCCGGGGGAAGCAGCAGCAGTGGGGTTTTTTTTTTTTCCCTGGCTGCCTCAGGTCACCTCGGATTGGAGGGTGAAGAGGGAGGGAGGGGATGTCTGCCGGTGGCGTGGAGGCGGAAGGTTGGGTGATTAATTGGAGGGGCAGCTCAGGGTCGGCCTCCATTGTTGGGGTGATGGGTCAAATGAGTGCGACATTGAGTGCGTCACCTGATGCATGTCCTCGGCTACGGCTGAAAGATGAAGTTGTAACTCAGAGCGGGGAAAGTGAGAGAGAGGAGAGGAGAGACAGAGAGATGAAGACACAAACACAGATTCTGTGGATTTGGAGTCCCTGTCTCTCGACTGACATTTCAATTAAATTGCTATCAAGAGTGCCAAGAGCATTGTTGACTTCATATCTCGCACAGATATATATATATTTATATATATATATTATTTTTTTTCACTCTGAAGGATTTGAATTACTTCTCAAAGTGTAGGAAATTTCCCCAACTAAGGGGAGTATTGAAGTGCCAACAGCCAAAGTTTCACTGACAGTACAAAGATGTCTGCTATTGGAAAAGTCGACACAACAGAAAGGAACAGCTAGGGTGATTTTCCATTCAAAAAACCTATAAAATAGATATTAAGGTAATTCCCCTTCAACGTTCTACATCTAGACATAGTTCTTTATCTTTTATAAAACTCCCTGTGGGTTTTCTACGATGTGAATGTCACCGCAGCTCCCTTCACCCGCTCAGCCATTAAAGTCGGTCTGGAACATGACAGATCTTTGAAGCCCCGCCCCCGACTCTTCCCGGGAATGTTCCTCTCCTTCCAGCCTAAAATGACGAACCCTGAGAGCTGTGCGATGTTACAACACTGTATTTCAAACCTATTGTGGTAACATTGTTGACAGTGGTGCATTTGTTTTGTTTTTGACTATCCTTTCTTTATTCCTCCCACTCTTTCTGCTGCATGCCGAATGTAATTTTCTATGGTGTTGTGTACTGTACCCCCTGATGTCCTTGAAGAAAAACAATGAAGATCTACAGAATGCTAAGAGGCACATGGGCGTATCATTGATAGCAGCAGTGAGCTATCAATCTCTGAAACAGATGGCCTATCAGTTGCATGGCTTTGTCCTCGACATGTCTACTACGCTGCACAGAGGTGACCTTTCACAGATAATGCACACTAAAGATGATGGTATACGCTTAATTCACTTTAAAAGTAAATGGACTTTTTTTTTTTTGCTTTAAAAGAAAATGCAGCATATCTGATGTACTTTGATACATTTGATAATCATCATTACTGTAGATGATTAACATTATGTCATATATTTTCATGCCCTATTTTCTCGGGAGCTAATGAACGCTCGGGATGAAATGTAAAATAAACGATTAGGCTATAACCAGCTGCCCATTGTTCCACCGCCGCGTCCCGCTTATCAACAGCTCCATGTTGGCTTTCACGGCACAAGAAAGAGCAGCCATGTCAATCCTCATTAATTCTCCCAGTGAATTAGAGGCAAAGTAGATGATAGGAAATTAATGTCTGCAAGGAGATACTTAAATTATTCAACAGTAACAGGATTATGATGAAAGATCACAGTGCTGGCTTCTTTCTCTCCATCCCCGTCCATTCTTCCTCCCCTCAACCTCCCCCTCTTTCTTTTTATTTCTGTCAGATGGAAGCCATTATATATATATATATATATATATATATATATATACACTAATTCCTGCCTTAAACTTTAGTTATCCCTATTGTTGGTGTTGCTGTTTCGCCCACGTATTCTGTTGTTTATACAATGCTTAAGTTTTATTCATTCATCTAATAATCCTTTATAGAATCCTGTAAATTATATTGAATGTGTTCAGTGTTTCCTCAAGAAAAACTAATGTTTTCAGTCCCGTTAGCAGGATATTAAGTGAAATGTGGTGCAGTATGCCATAGGCTGACAGACAAGTGTTTTGCTTTTGTTTCAGATCTGCATTCATATGTTGATTCAGAATATGTTTCAGATGTTGCTGCGTATGAAGTTACATATTACGCACTACATACTCAATGTATACCATCGTGCAACATACTGTTGTGTGAATAAACAGCAGTACATGTGTATCCTTTTGGAGGCATTGAACTTTAATACCATGTCACTTCCTGAGAGCCTCCTTGCTTGAGGTGGGTAACCATGGTAACATGTGCCAAACTCATGCGTCCAAATGATGATTTGAGAGAATCAAAAAGTCTGAACTGACTAATAAAATATATTTCTTCTAGCAAAGTGGAATCTTAAGACTGTACATACATTATTGATGTTACAGAGCCTTCTGCCATTGTCTGTAATTAACGTCATTTTCACTATCGCATTGCATTGTGGGGGCGTAGTGTTCAGTGATTGAGTACTGTCTGTTTCAAGGGAAATGGTTTGCAATTTGCATACTTTTGGTATCATACTAAGGTATCAGACATACTAAAAAATACAGTTTTAAAGTACAAAATAGCATGTTGGTATGGAATATTTATTTTATTGCATCCCATGACTGTCTACTACCACTAGTTGCCAGGCAACCAACAGTGACTCCAGGAAGTCACAGCACAGGACCAAGTAGTAGTCTAACCTAAACATAAAACAGAACTTGTCATTTTTAATCAGATTAAACAAACAATATATATATATAAATGATATATATATATATATATATATATTACTATTAATTAGTAATGTTGATTGTTTTACATTTGGACAGAGCCAGGCTAGCTTTATCCCTTTGTCTTTATTTTAAGCTTAATTAACCGTCTGCTGACTGCTGTGTAACAGTCACTATGAGATTGATTTCAATCTTCTTATCTAAATCTCTGCAAGAAAGCAAACAAGTTTATTTTCCAAAATGCCAAAGTATTCCTTAAAAAACACAAAAAATAGGTTTGTTTCAGAGAATAAATAAATAATGAATATGTATATATTTAAAAATGTAGATCAGTTTGCTGGATGGTGTTTGGGTCAATGTTTGACCAGTCAGTTTATTTGTAGTCTTGATGACTGAAAGTTGATGAATGAAAGTATTTTGTTGCAGCAACCAAAAGCCAGCAACACTTTTGCAGATTTTTGCAAAGAAGGCAAGAACAAGCTGCAACCACAGGCAACAAGATGGACGGTGGGGCTGTGGAGGCATTTGAGGACGTTTTAAAACCATGGCAACAAAGATTGAGAATATTGTATGTGTTGCAGTGAATGGAGCTATGTACAGCTTCTGCTTATATCTATGGCGATGGAAGGACAGAGATCATTGTGTCTCAGTCAATAACAAGGGCTGAAAGCAGATATGAACAAAACAGCTTTCTGCTGCGCAGCAACCACAATAAACTGAAAGAGAGACACAGAGCCTGAGTTATGAAAGTCAGCGAATATCACATTAGTCGCTGTAAAAAGGAAAATATGATACATGATCCATGGCTCCACATGTCTATGTTGTATCCAGGCAATAAAATATGTTTGCTATCTAGCTAAGTAATAGGAGAGTTGATCAAGTAGCTGTTACTGTAAAGTAACACTGGCATCTTTTAAGTATGAAATACTTTTCATAAGATTGATTTTTCATGAGTGGAACTCTTTCCACATCCTCTCACCAAGGACGGTGTCTGATCCATATCCCATATTTACTTCATGTTCCTGCTCTAACAATCAAAGATAAACACACTTTCATATTATGTATTAGTTGTTTGTTATTGTTGTATTCATATCGCCATTATTTAGCTATTGTTGTAGTTGAAAATACACAGAGCAAGAGTTAAAGCGCTGAGGTCTTCCTGTGATTTTTTTTAATTAGAACAAAGTCTTTGTGATGATACTTTGAACCTGGGTGTAGCCCCAGGACTTGCCCTACCATCATATGATTAGAGAACAAAACAACCCAGGTTATAAAATGTGAGAATTTAATTGGGCCTGATGGGGCGATATTGGGAGAAGTACATGATACATGTTCATTTCATTGATATTCAGGAAAAATGTAACAATCGCACAGCCTTCCCAGTCCACTAAGCAGCTCTTTTTGCAATGAATAACTAATACTTAGTGCTTCACCTCATAATTACTTCTGCACACAGGTGGTAAGAGTATTGTTTTCAAGTAAAATAACTGTTCATTTAAAGAAGTCAAAGTGTTTGTGTAAAAAATAAAAAGTAAGTCAGTTATGTACTCTGAGTAAACGCTACTGTGTATATAGCGGAGGAACATCTTAAGGCTACCAAATAGAACACAAGTGGAACAACTAGCTGAAACCACTATACTTGTGTTTTAAGAAGCCCGTGAACGCAAACATTTATAACATATCATTTTATGGGTTTCACGTCTCTGGCCGGGCTCTCTCCAGACTAGCTTCAAATAGCATGAGCAGCTATACCTACAAAAAATGATGTGCCGTAAATCTTAGATATCCCACAGAATTGTTTTTGTGTGTTATCAACGTAATATGAATGAGGAAGTAAACCGCTAAATCACACACCGAGCAGGCGTGAGGGTGAGGTGGATGGGTCCAACAACCAGCGACCTTTCAGCCATTTGATGTTAATTCCCCTTGTGAAACAAGAAGTCAATGGTGATTGAGCTCTCAAATGACTTGCGTAATGTAGTCACCACACTTCTGTTATTTTAATCCAAAGTACAACCTTTTCTTAGACCTTACTAAGAAGTTTTGTTGCTTGAACTTAACTGAGGAGTTTCCTGTGAAGATGAGATATATTTTGAAAAGGCCTTAAGCAAGCAACTAGACATGTGCCTGTGGCTTTCGTAGGAAAACGCACAAAAAGGAGGGGTAACTTATTGTCAGATATTATACAAACCGTTGTATGAGGACACAATGAGACGATCTTTTGTTCAGTTTTCACACAGTTTATCAGGACTTGCCCATATGACTTTTGTTTTTTTATCTGGAACAGATGTGACTTGAAACGTAGCAAAGAACAATACTTGTTATAAATACTACTTAAGTAAAAGTGAAATTACCAATTTTTCAAAATATTAAAATAGGACAATAAACAACTACACTGCTACAGTAACAAGAGTAAGTGAAATACTTCTACCCCTGCTACAGCCCAAAGTACGTTTAGCTGCAGAAATGAGGGACAACCTGATTGGTTTTACTGAAAAGGTCATGAGTTACAGTATGAGGGATATGAACCTGTAAGAAATATACAACGCCATAAGTTTTATTAATCAGGAATAATTACTCAGACATGCTGTCTCTTGGAATAAATAGATCATGAAGGCATGTTCCACTGTACTTTAAATTGCACTTTTCTCTTACACAGTCTGGGAGAAAAGAGTACTTAAATGCACCGCAGCTGTTTCTGCAGCATGAATTTGTAAAATGTAGCCGGAGACCGTCCTCAGCCGACACTGCAGGATGTCTTCAGAGGAATAACCTGAGGCCAGGGATGTACAATGACGGTGCACTAATTATCAACTGCTTCTGTAAATGGTCAATTAATTATTAATCTGCGATGAGTTATAGATACATGACACCAAAATGGAAGGAATGGTACCTGAGTTTAATATTTCATTCTTAATAAGAAGCAGTGCTGTGATTTTGTGTATTAACACCATAAAGTGCTCAGGCTGGTATTTGTGAAAGCAGTTGACAAATTCAGGTTTTTCCTTATTTACAGTATCAAGGTATTTTTCCCTGAGCCAAAAAAACCCAAAGAAAACCCTAATAATTAAATATGATTTTGAGTAATGGCACTTCCAAACAGAGTGCAGATTTGGTGTGAATAACTGGGAGAACAAAAGCAAAAGGTTCTCCTAATGTCAGGGAGCCTGCGGGCGGAGTAAATGTGAGGCATTTGATGAATTAGCTCTTTATTCTAAAAAAAATAAAATAAAAAACAGGCAAGAGGAACAAAAGGATAGTAAGCAGTTGGGGGGTTTTGTTTTCATTGTTTTTCCTGAGGTCGGACAAGGAAGCCAGAGGAGGAAAGAGGCGGATGTACAAAGGGAGGAGTAATTAGACTCTAAGAGCAAAGAATCTTTTACAGAACAATGAACATGCATCAAGCTATCGCCTTGCCTCGGAGATATCCTCTTTTATTCAACAGCTTTCCTGTTCGTTGACTGAGCTCTACAGATTGAACTACAAATAATGTAAGAAGTTAAGAAGGGTGCTGACGGTGAACGGTGAGACTTCAGGACTGCCATCCAGGCAGCAAAGTTTCATCAGGTCACCGGAAAGCAAAAAAGTTTTAGGGTTTTTCCCAAACAAGCTGTAAACACTTTAAACATCTTATCACCTTATAAAGTTGTGAAGGCGAACATGTTGCATATTTGCACATATAAAGTAACATTAGCACTCATTTTGGAGTTGTGTTTCTCGTCACCTGGTGAATTCATTGTGGTCTCCACTAACTTAGATGGAAATATCTGACTCTCTTACTTCTTCTGTCTGCTGTTTGGTGCTGCGTACAGTTGGTTTTGAGAGCTATTTCACTAAAAATGGTTGCCTGTTGCAGTCAAACAACAACGGACGACACTAAAAGAGCGGAGAGTGAAGCAAAACGTTAAAGTTGGGGGTCGGAAAACCTCACCAACGAGCTGAAAGACGCTTTGGGAGCTGAGAGGAACTTAAGAGCAAGGTCATAAATATCTGTGGATTTGTCGATACAAGTCACCATAGTCACTTGATTCATTAGAAATGTAAGAATATTTCTTATTGCAGCTTTAAGTAGGAATTAAAGTTCAAGAATGTGCATATCAAAAGACCAAAGTGTTTAAGTTGATTGACAGCCATTAAAACCCATTTAATTCAACTGATGCAACCTCTCTCCGTCTTTTGTGACACAGTTTATGTGTTTTGCATATCGGTTTCATCATAATTTATAAGATGCTTATCAGAGCACTTTAAAGCTGATACATGCGATATTTAGAATTTATCCAAGTCCTTTCTTTTACTCTACTGTTTTCATGACATCTTTTCCTTTTTCCCCTACAAGGAAATGGCCATTTTTTCATGTACTGCTGTTCTTTCACTGCTACTGGAACTACCCCTGCTGGTCTGGGGAGGGTATAGACCAGAGGGTCCCAACCACCAGGAATCCAAAGATAAATCACAGGGTTCAAAGATTAAAAAGATAAGACAAATTATAATATGTCATAAAATATGTTTATCTTTCTGACTTTTCTGCAATATTCACTTTTTTCTTGTAAAACACTGGACACCTTCATGTCTTCAAAACGTATAATCCTTTAAACTAAACAATAAGAAGAAGAAAATCCCTCTTCTGTTGAACTGCTCATAACCCAGGACCACGATGAGGCCGTGACCTGTGACGAGGAGTCACAAGCAGACCCGGCTGTTTTAAAAGGGGTCGCAGGCCGAAACATTTGGCAACAACTGGTGTGAAGTGTTCACTCTGATACACACCATCCATCATATTTTTCATTTTTAGCAGAAAAGGCTCAAAACCCGGATGAACTGAACGAACCAGGAGTTTCCTGTGCAGCCACAATAATACCAAAACACCAAAAGTACCATGAAAAGGTCACAAATGACAGCAGTGATTTTAAAAGAAAGAGACATTATCTATATGCAAACATTCTCCGCACAGTAAAACAGAATCAAAAAACCATCTATGTGTGCTTGTTGTCAGTGCAAACCCCACCATCTGAGGAGCTTTTCTAGCACCTTCCCCAGACGCTGCTCAGGCAGATGTCATCCCCCTTAAAGAAAAGAGCGAATGAATGCATTACCGAGCCAACATCTATTTAAAACCAGCAGATTGAGCGAGCCAGATGTCAGATGTGTTTTCATATTAGTCACAGCTCACTGGCAAAAAGGGGATAAAGTTGGCTACATCAACAGGACACGTTTGGCAAACAGCCAGAGTTGTTCAGGCATGTACAGGCGAGACAGCCCCATCAACTGAATGACAAAGCTAGGGGGCTAAGATAATGTGGTGTAATTCATCGACATCGCATTTTCCCACTGAGCCATTCAAAATGCTATCTACAGAAAATGGAGCTAACAGATGCCAGACGGGAATATTAAGCGGACTAGCAATGAAACTCTTTGACAGTGTCACATTCATATTGATGTTCGGCTGCTTGTATCAGACCCAACTTTGGCTTTCTTTTTCCTCTTTAAACACGGGTCTCTGTTGTATGAAGAAGGAATAAAAAATTTAAAAAACAACATTTCTGTTTCAAGACCAAACCTCAAGCAGTTCCCTTGATTTCTGCCAACATTACATCACATGTATTTTTCTGTTCTCACCTTCTGCAGCTTGAAGATCTTTGAAGAAATCTGAAAAGAGTGTGTTGAGGGAATTACCTGACGCAGACCTGAGGGGTTATGTGCTAAACTGTGTGCAGCTCTCTCTTCATGTTGTCTTTGACGTGATCAGGCGCCTGGAGCAGCTTGGAAGTGTACTTTTTTGTATAGCACATACATTTCTGGGTTTGATGTAATGTTGTTCTGTAGTAATGTTGTTTTTCTGTGAACCCTTGGAGAGGTGTAGCTGATTCCACCAAAGTTAGTGCATGTATGTATGTTTTTAAAAAAAGGAATACCGCAGGGTTTGGACTCCCATTGAGAGTATACAGTGACGTTGCACTGGCCTCTCTGTTTTTTTTCTTTTCGTGTGTTTGACGTCATGGATGCTCTGCCAGTCCCCAGTAACAGGGTTACATTTTGCTATGATACTTATTCAGTCTCTCTTTTAATCTCTAAATCAAAGTTGATGTTTGTTGGAACAGTGGAAAGTCGTACAAGGACGATTTTGAGGAGTTTTACTTGGTTTCTGTTGAGTTTGAATGGAGTGTGTTTTACGACGAAAAGCAAGGTCAAATTCATGTTGTCTGACTGCAGTCTGCTGGCTTACAGGAAAACCTATTGATTGTATTTTTTGTATGTTAATAATTAATTGTCCAAATCCCTATTCAACGCGCATCACATAACATCGCACCTGAAAAGGGACGAAAAGTAAGTGATCTCATGAAAGCAAGTGTGGTATAATACAATTCATGAGGTCTGTATGGACTGTCAAGTACAAAAGAAGCAGGATGTGTAGGTGGTCAATAAGGTAGATACAAGCTGAGTGTAAATAGCTACTGTTTTCTTTTCGCTCTGACAAGGTGATTTTTTTCCTCGTGGGTGTCGGACACTGGGAGAAAAAGTCTCTGTAGCATGAAACAAAAACACCGTGGCGTAACAGTCAGACTCAAGAGAACATAAATTACAAAAGCGCACAGAGGTCAAAGGTCTACATATCTGCTGGAGGACAAATTTGGCTTGAAGCAGAAAAAAAAGAGTGAGGTGAGAACGAAGGTCAGCTCTTTGGTTAACAAGGTCAGAACCCAACAGTGCAGCCAATCCACAGCCAGACATACACACCACTTTGATAAAATACGCCTATCCAAAGGTCAGATCCCCGGCCAAGAAAATGGTATGAATGATTAAAAATGTATTTTTTGGGGGAGAGAATAATATCAACACAGCAACAGGTGCATATTGTACAAAGAAGCCATTTATAAATCTTATCAGTGCTGGAAGAAGTAGATGTTTTAAAAAGACCTCGAAAGCTTCAGACAGGTCAAGCTTGTTCGCACAGAGACACTCAAAGAGCTCTCCAACAGGGAACTTTTAATTTCTACAGTGTAAGTTTTTGATTTGTCGATAAAACTGTTGTCTAGGGGCCATGCTTTTTAAAGCCTTCAAAGTACATTTCATAACCATACTTCTCAGTAAAGTGGTCTTCTGGTTTGCAATCTGAGCCACTCACGCTTCCTTTGCATGCTGATGACACCAAAGCCCTTGAAATGCTTTCCCATTTGTGAAAAAGGAAGAAGAACCACACTAATCGCTGCTCTGATGCAAGCAGTGTAAATGTTTACCTCAATGTTACAGGAACAACATTTTGAAAAAAGCACGCTCTATTCATCACAGCACCTGTCTCCCATTGACCTGCAGCCAATGGATGTTCAGTCTCAGCTCTGAATGGCACTACATTGCACTGAAAATAAAAGCAACGATGAGTCACTGCAGCGGAGGAGGAGAGAGCTTCAGTTTTGTCCACGGCAACGCAAATAAAAAGTGTGATACATAATGTAGAGAGATGCCTGTGACAGATATGTTTTCTATTGAATATAAGTGTCAGAGTAAGAAGAGAGGAGAGAAAGTGATATTATAGAGACGAGGGCTCCCTTGTCCTTGCAGTAGAAGTGTGAGAAAGAGGCCGATACTGAAAAGCACACCCATCTGTGACCGTTTCACTGTGATTTCAACACACACACACACACACACACACACAACACACACACACACACACACACACACACACACACACACACACACACACACACACACACACACACACACCCCTAAACTCCCACATATTCTTAATGATTTATTACCCAAGTATTACCTTATCTCCATATCCGTGACACCGGTCCGGCCCGCCGTAAATAACCTTGTGTCCCCTCATTAGTAGGACATCCATGTCTCCCTTGGCCTCATTGGCACATACCCACACACAAACACACACACCCCCCTCGAGACCGGGCCAGCCGTCACCATCATAAATCCACAGGGCGAACCGCCTGGCAGCGAGGGCTGGGCAGCTAATTATCCAGTCAAGTAGGGCTGGGCATAGAGGTGACCCAGACTCTCTGGGAAACCCAGAGATACACACAGAGATACAGGCTGATGGCAAAAGCATTGTGGGTCCCTTCACTCGAGAGGTGGTCTCCCCACTCTCACTTCATCACTGAGAATGAATTAATCAATTGGATTCACCCACTTGTTGCTAATTGGAGTCACAGAGGGTCAGAAGTTAACATACACTGAGTGGAAGGCGAGGAAAACCGTCTGGACAGGTTTTCACTGGATAAAAAGCCTGCAGTTAAACAGTGTTTGGGGTCTCACACATTTTTGGGTTGAACTATATACACACACACACACACACAAAGTTTAAATCTATACCAGTGTCGCTGTTGCGTATGGTAAATATTGCAAAAGAGAAAATGCAATCAGTTGAACCTGGGTGTCCCTTTTAAAATATTTAGATATTTTAGGAAACCAATCCATAAACTTACGAATGAGTCAAACCACTTCCTTTCAAAGTTGGCACTATGTGACTGCCTCCCACCTGGTGTGGTCACGCTCCAGTGGGTTGTCAGAGTAATACTACTGATGCTCTGGGTATGTTTTTTGGTGGAGGCGCTGACAGACAGCCGGAGGAGAGCTGCTGTGCTGCAAGGTGCTGCGGAATGGAGAGGGGCAAGAATATGTGTGTGTGTGTGTGTGTGTTGTGTGTTGTGTGTGTGTGTGTGTGTGTGTGTGTGTGTGTGTGTGTGTGTGTGTGTGTGTGTGTGGCGGAGTTGATGAGCAGACAGTGAGTGGGCTGTGTGAAGTCCCAGCAAGCCTCAGTAAAGAGGGGGCGAGAAAAGAGAGGGTGAGGGGCGTGGGGGGGGGGAGATGCCAGCCATGAAAAGACGAGAGGCCAAAATCAGCTGATTGACATAAAAGAGTAAAAAGATCTAGTATGACAGCCCCCCCACTGATATATTTGTCACTTGACATGATATTTTGGTAATGACAGAATGCATATTTATGTTAACACACAGTTCTAAGCATGTATGACACCGACGCTGGGATTTACCATGAAGGGTGCAAACCATTACCAACCGAGTAAAAGCACCGCAGACAGCCGTCTCCTGTTCTGCATCTATTTACAAAAATCTGTCACATAAATCTGCAACCAGGAGTTTAGCTTGATCTTGGCACAAATGGAAGGGAAAGGTACTTAGATAGCATGCCATGTTTTATAGCTAGATAAAAGGTTGCCTCCTCCTTCATATATTTGTTTTTTAATGTTTTGTTAGCGTTGGTGTCATTTGTTCCTTCTAATAATCAGTTTATATGGGTGTAACTGTAAAAAAAACAAAAACAGCAGTATCCAGAACTACAGTCATTAGACTATTTTGTAAAACACGATTTACATCCCTCAACAACGCTCAGTGGCAATGCAGGAAGTTGCGTGCCCTTTATTTAGCATAGTGGAATCTGAAAGTGTGGTGGATGGGCGAGTACCCGGACTTGAATGTGGACGAGCAGTGTTAATGACCGGCAACTGAACTGCTATTAATGATCTCTTCTTTAACCCACCGACGCAATCTTTCCCTAACCAGAACTACAGTAAGTGTTTGATTTGTCTAGCCTTGATCATAACTAAATCATAGGTAATTTGCCATAATGACGATTTTGACTTAACTCCACAGTTCGTCGCCTTACTGCTTTATTTTTATTATTGATATTATTCTTTTATTTTACTAAATTATTATTATTTATTTTTTTGTTAACGTTTTTTGTTAGTCTATTTTCTTATTACATTTGTATTGTATCGAATGTTTTTTGTGTTTCATTTATTGTACTGGAAGTCCTTTACCTTAGTTTGTCTTGCTTTGTTGGGCCTCACTGTTGAGCTTTCTTTTCTTTTATTGCCTTGCTTTTGCTGCTTTGTTTGTCAAAGCACTTTGTAAACTCTGGTTTAAAAAGGACCTATAGACTTCCATTCCCTTCAGTCATAAGAGATCAATATCACCTAACAATGTTAACAGTTAAGCATCAGAGTTGCCTTAAGAGCTCAGTGCAGAGCAGCGGGCGTGAGCGAATCAGTGGGTCATGCTCATATGCACTAACATGCACTAACATGCACTAAAAGGGAGGAGCATCTTAATTTTAGGTTCAGGTTGCCATAGTCAACTATATCTTTACATTAAAAAATATATTTTTAAAGCAATATTTTGCTCTTGATATTGATTAGAGAACCTTTAAGGTTGAAGTTCGACCAAAACATTGAGCTTAAATATGCTAAAGAGCTCAGTAAAGCTCAGGGAACCGTGCAGAATAGGTGAACATTTTCTCAGGATGTTCTTTGTGTCTGAAACATAAATCACAATAAGCCTATTTGTTTTCACTGTCTTCAGTCATGAAGGTTTCTCAATGCAGTGCAAAGCTGTCATTCTTTATTTGTTTCTGTGCAGCTGAGGTCAACTTTTCATTTCAACATTCCTCTATTTATTGCTTTGTTCCCTAATATATCCCACTATGGAGTATTTTTTGATATAAAAACAAGTGAACTATATGAGCCTAGAGCGAGATCTTTGAGCTCATGAAGCCCTATCATCCGTCACATGTTTCTTTCTCTCCTTACCCCCCTCGTCTACTGTCAGCGCTGGTTTCCATTGCAATCAGGTCTGTGTTCTGCATGTTGCACAGCGGCCGGCTACAAACTGACAAACCAATCAAGAGAACCAGCGGGAAACCAGGAGCAGCTAGCCACACTCAAAATGCTATTACAGTCCAGTTAGCAGCCAACATAAAGTCAAGACCTGTGCAACAAAAAGCCACTACAGTCAACCCGTTATTGCTGTAGCATAGTGAAACAATATTTCTTTTCTTCAGTTGTTTTTGTTCTTTGGTGCAGGATTTGGCCGCAAAACGTCTAAAAAAAACAAAGTGTTTTCGCTACAGATGCTGGTAATTTGGTCTAAAAATGAACAGGTGGTTCGGGTACAGGAACATGCAATTTCTTCACTTCCTTTTACTATCACAGCAGCCAAGAGAAGATTTAAATCAAACAGTCTCGGCTCTGTAAAATAGCTAAGCTAAGAATGTAAGTCCACTGCAGCCTGAATACAGAAACAAAAGAGAGACATCCTTGTTCTGCAGAGTAACAGAGCAGTAGCCTACGAGGGATTATTCCCTGCATAGTGTGAGTGTGTGTTGCAGTGGGTGAATGGGAAATGGAGGTTTGACTCCTGCCACCTCAGCAGTCATCCGACAAATCCATTTTTAAGCGACACTGTGCTGTAAACTGTTGACGGACCTGCCAACCTCCCACCTCCAACACCAATCAGAGAGGAGAACCGGGCTCATTATTCAGGACAATAAGCCAATGCTTATTGTCCTGAATAATGAGCCCGGTTCTCCTCTCTGATTGGTGTTGGAGGTGGGAGGTTGGCAGGGTGTCCCCCGCCGTTACTCATGGCCCATTTGGTCCCAGTCAGATGACGGTGCCATGTCCACTCAGGCTTTATGTCACTCAGGGGGGCTGACACAGAAAGATGGGAGAGAGAGAGAGAGAGAGAGAGAGAGAGAGAGAGAGAGAGAGAGAGAGAGAGAGAGAGAGAGAGAGAGAGAGAGTTGGCCAGCTCAAGATCAGCTCCGCCAGGAATCGGGCCCCCATGGAGCGAGTGTCTATGAGTACATGCATGCATTTTGTCTGCTCCGTCGCCGTAATGGGCCTTATGACCAACAGATGACGGACAGATAAAGACTATGCAGGTGGGGATAACAAGCCAATGACATCATAACAGTGAGCATCACCGAGCATCTGAGGAGGGAATTATTTAACATTTTTATCAAACGTGAAAGAAGTGTTCGTGGCAGCCTTGACGCCCAGCAAGTCGATGTAGTGAAAGAAAGAGATATTTCAGGAGGCATAAACGGATGTGTATGTATGGACACACAACCACACTTAACACAGGGTGAGAGATGAAACTATGTATGCATGACTAATCCAGTTAACACTCTTCCACCCGCAAGTCTGGCATGAGTGTGTCGACCAGTTACCCACAGAGTTGGATGCTCATCCTGTGTGTGTGTGTGTGTGTGTGTGTGTGTGTGTGTGTGTGTGTGTGTGTGTGTGTGTGTGTGTGTGTGTGTGTGTGTGTGTGTGTGTGTGTGTGTGTGTGTGTGTGTGTTTGGCCTCTTTCAATCCATGGTGGTTTATGTGCACAACTTTGTACATCCATTTACGAGGTTGACATGTGGGCAAATAAAAAGTGCGATTCTATTCCCATCAAGGCGTTGTGCCTGTGTCTGAAATTATTCATCAACCACAGATGCTGCCGAAGTAGTTTCGACCAAGTTATGAACACTTTTTCCCTTTCTGTTTTCATTTATTTTTAACAAATGAAGACGGACAACCATTCACGCCTACAGGCAGTTTACCGTCACAAAGTAGCTGTAGCCTCCCTGTCTTTGGACTACGGGAGGACCCTGTGCTGTAGGATAACTCCATTCAAGTTTTGTCTGCCTACTGGGGATGCATGGGTCAGCGTTTTTTTCATTACCCCCACCCACTACGCCAGCTGGACCAAAGAAAGTACAAACACGTTTACAAATTTGTCGACTAATATAGTACCAGATTGAATCTGTAATCTGTGAAATTGAGTTCCTCCACAAAGAAATAAGTAATAAAAGAAAATGTGATAAATTAAAGAAATCTTAGTCGACTAAGAACAAAACAACCGATTAGTCGACTAATCAAATAAGATGTGGCAGCTTTAGCATCCAGCTAACCCGCTGTAAGAGCTAATCCAGAGAACTTGACCCACATAAATATGCGTTAATCAACCAGCCGAACCAAACCTGCAAACCGCCAACTTTATAATTATAGAGCGGTCAGGACTGAGGTCTGAGACAAGGACGCAGACAGGTGGACTCAACCGCTGTGGCTCACAGTGTGTGTTTGTGTTTGAAAAAAGAGAAAGGAGGAGGGAAGGAGAAGGTGGACTGGTTTACTCTGTATGCTGCCTTGTCACTCTTTGACACGCTCACAAACCCGTGACATTTTATAGTAAGGTTGTTTGATTATATAACCATTATTTGATTCATGATTTATATCATTTGATAATATCTAGAAGAACTGTTATGACATTTTTTTATAATTGTATCATCACAATTTATGAGGCCTATTGTTCTGAGATCATCGCCTTCCCGCCACATTAATAACTGCTGGGCATGTCAGGTTGTTAAAAACTAGATTCTTTATGAGAGGACTCGTTTGTTTTATTGGTAATTTGTCCATTAACATCAAACTTGAATCAAATACATCAATCAACATTAGAAGAGGCTCCTCAGAGAGCCGAAGACTCTGTGTTACTAGGTGTGTAACAGGTGTGGAGGTCATGTATGCAGTGTGATAAAACCCCAGAGTACAGATCTACAGTCTTTAAATCATTTATATGTTTCCCCATGTTAGAGAATTATTGCATAATACCTTCGGTGGGCGGGTTCCAGACAGCAGGGTCTAATCTGTAAGATTTATAAGCAGGTGAATATATTAAATGACTCCGGTTTCCATTAGGCATGTTGCACCAAATTGTTTATCGACCCATATCTCAGCACTGACACTCCTGATTAATGTTGTTATTAAGGAGGGAGGAGCGGCGGAGGGAGAAAGATGACAGGCCATTCTGTGATTGACCATTAACGTGTGAGTGTGTATGTGTGCACTTGAGCATGTAGTTTCTAACAGGCCCATTCTGCCACATTTGTCTGTACACAAAATTAGCACTTGAACGTGCACCTGATCATGCAATTGTGCTCAGCGGTGCATTCATGCACTATGTATGTCTATTGATGTCTATTAATGCATTGCTTCTGATGAACTGTTTGTAAGTGGGTAAGAGGGGGTGGACATACATGTCTTGACAAAACTCATCAAAAACAACCTGACGGTGAAGTGCTTTGGTGCTTTTCTCCACTGCTGTTGGGTAATTTCTCAGCTAAACACATATTTTAGTCAATTACTGCAGCAAATACTTATTTTGAAAAATCATCTCCATTCTTTATTGCACTTCTCGCCAAATTGAGGTGCTTTTCATTCGGGGTTGACAATGGCCCTTTCAGCCTGGTTAAGTGTTCAGCCGGTGTTTTGAACAGCATGCTAATATTGTTAACACATTCCAGTTTATTTTTTTGTCTTTTACAATGACAGGAAATTATCCAAATTTCAGCTTTTATGCTCTGTTCCACTATGATGTCACTGCAGTAGACACATTTTCCACTGCTGATGCGATGACAGGGAAGATGCCTCAAAATCATATGTGAGGAGTGATCGGCAGACAACAAGCTCTCTGCAGAGCCACCAGCATCACAGACAGTTTTTTTGTGATATTTTCCTCAGAAGAAACAATCCCCATCACCCTTCATGTTTCTAGAAGTTTTCTGTCAGCCCCACTTGATGGAGCCCCGACTGCTGACTGTGAGCCCGGCCAGGCAGAGACACTGTAGGGTCGAGGTGACCTTTGAACTGCAAGTCATCTGACACTTTTCTCATCCACATCTGTTGCGGGACCCATGGGCCGCTGATATGAGTGTACGCATGCTTGGCCTCACATGGCATGTGTGTAAGTGAGACAGAGAGAGAGAAGCGGCCATGCCTCACTACACCTACGACGGATAAGTCGGAGGGGGGGAGAAAAATGATCTAATCAGCCTCTCCAGTGGTGGAATCTCACCCAATTTATTTCCAAGCTAACAGGCGTTGGCTAATGAGCTGAAGCAAAGCATCCTCTCTCTTCCTTCCTTCTCTCTCTCTCTCTCTCTCTCTCTCCTCTGCTGTTCCACTGGTGATTCTACGGACCAATCCAATTACTCCTCGGCGCATCCGTTCATGTGCACATGCATTCACGTTTGTGTGGCCAATCACGCGTATTCACATTCAGCTCAAAGAAAAGGAGAAATACACACACGTTATGAATAGACGTGCTGAGTGCTGAGCACACACACACACACACACACACACACACACACACACACACACACACACACACACACACACACACACACACACACACACACACACACACACACACACACACACACACACACACACAACAAAACATCTCTGTGCACACACTCTGAGGTCTTTGTTTGGTCTGCCAATTACTAAAAGTTTGCGGAAGGGCCTGGTATTTAAAAAAAACACAGTGAGACCCAGACAATGTCATTACCAAGAGATTTTACCAGACATAATATCTATGGGAGCCAAATTGAAAATAACACCTTTTTGACTTTTTGTCGAGGCCAAGGATGCGGCACAGACAGCTCCGTTCATTGGAAAAAAAAAAAGGGATAATTCCTTGCAGATTATATAAATGCAAACCCACTGTGCTTCATGATTGTTACCGTATGCTCATGGCAGAATACGAATTTTCATCCAGGTCTTATTTTACCCACAGTCTCAACAAGCTCTTATGCATGAGCTTGTTGGAATGTAAATATGCTCACACCGTTCACACAGTCAAGGCTTTGTCACCTTGAGTAGTTGCATTGCAACACTGCAGAGTTATGTTCCGAGAGAATGTGTGCTGTGTCCAAAGAATATAATGTATATATTCTGCACCAAACACTCACACAAAAGAGAGGCTGTCTTTAGTAATCCATGCAGAGCAGCCAAAGCCTCATAAAAAGCCTTGTGACGCTTCATGTAAATGAACAACACATAGAAATGTTTTTTTTTGTATTTCAAAATCCAGTGTTCCTCAACATAACCAACCCTTGTTGTAATGCCCTTGCATAGCTTGATAGGGTATTGCACACTGCTGTCCTCCGTTGCCAAACTGCTTGTGCACACTAATGAACGTCATCGTTGTTTTCAAACTGTAGGAGGGTCTGAATAGTTGGGTTGCAGAGTTTCTAAAAAAATAAAATAATGACTCATTAAAAATAGTATCATAAATGTATCTTCCGCCTCCGGTAATTAGAGTTATCCGATTTACTTGTTTGAGGCGTCAAATGAATATCAAAACAATATCCAATATGAAGTTAATTTAACTGTCACATACACTGCCGTTCAAAAGTTTGGGATCGCCTGCCACAAAAGCTTGATTTGTTACAGTCAGATGGCTGAGAGGACTAATCTATACGTTTTTAATGTCCGTTATGCTTTTAGGTTGTACAGAGGACTCTTTACAAAATATTATTTGGTACTAGGGGTTTGCAACAAAAGTCATGTTTTGTACATGAAGAACAATTCCAAATAATTTGCTCCCCTGGCAACACTGCGGGGGCATCGATTAAAGTCTTGTGTTTATCAGAGATTTCTTGAAAATAAGAAATAAGTAATAAAAGAAAATGTGATAAATTAAAGAAATCTTAGTCGGCTAAGAACAAAACAACCGATTAGTAATAATTGGATCTTATTTTGGGGACAAAAACTATTTTGAACATAAATAATACATTTGGTGTCTTGATTTACACTATTTGTCTCTGTGAAAATATACATTATTGAAGGAAAAAAGAAAACATCAATATAAGCAAACTTTTGGACTGCGGTGTATATGCTCACATTTTTACTTGCATGTGTGTTTTTCCAAAAGCATTCTTGGAGATGTAGGAATTAATTCACTGGCAGAGGTAAGCACAGAACCAAAACAGTGGATTTAATGACCGCAATCTAACATCTTGAATGCAACAATATATTAGTGTCGGACTAGTTTTCCTTCAAATCGTGTCCTATTGAAGAGAATAATCAAACCAGTTTTGGTCAGTGTATCCAGCTTTAACATTAACATGTCACACATATGCTGTACAGATATCACATGAACCTGTCCCTCTGCGATCAATAACTATAACACTTAAGGACTCAGTCCACCTATAAGGCATACTCTAAAAGTCATATAACATAACAGCGAATGGCTCAGGTGACCTTTTGAGAAAATGCCAGTGGAACCTTCCAGCAAAATCCAACAATCAACAGTCCTGACATTATAGAGGGGATTTGTAAAAGTCTGTAACAGTGAAAGGTGACTCAAACTGGTTTCCAAAGAGGGCAGTTAGCTGACGAAACACCATGGAGGAATTAAACCCTGTCTACCACCCTCCAGTCTTCAAAACTTCTTTCATACGGACCTGAGAGACGGCCGACTGGGAAAAGCAGCAAAAGACCGATAAAAGGAGGTCAAAAGAGTGATAAGAGAGGTGAGAGACAGAGAGGACTGGCTGTACTATATTCACTTATATATCAGCATAAAACATTCCCTGCATATACTGTAATTTATAACACTGGATATGAACGTTCTTAGATTTTTAATCAGCTTGTCACATATGCGTCAGTGGTCTGTCTCTTAAATGGAATATTTTCATTAGTGGCAGTCTGAATGGTGTAATACTTTGAAAGAAAAGGGGGACTGAATGATAGATGTATGTTCCTCCACTGAATATTAATGTACAAATGAAAATTATGTACAGTACAGTAATAGATAGGACTGGAGTTCTATTCAAAGCTCCAAACTGATAAATGTGCTGGTTTGATTAAAAGCGACAGCATTCTATTGTGGGGATTAAAAAAAAACAGAAGTTGTCAAAATGTACATCCGTGACAGCGTTCATAGGAAAATAATCTCATGACCAAAAGCATATGCAAGCGAGCACATGCAGCAGAATTTGTGAGTGCAGAGAAATTGATGTGTCAACTCTGATAAATCATTTCAGGATTTCAAGCCCTAGAGGAGTTCTTAAATGAGGTTACATGGACAGTTAATGCTATTTTTAAATGCGCAGGACGTGCACCCTTGAAATGCAATGTAGTCAGGTAAATTAAGCAGGAAATGATAGCGGCCGTTTTCACCTCTCTCCTTGTCTTTTACATGCCTTTGGGTTCTTTTACCTCCGTGGCACCAAAGCCTATTAACCATGTGACCAAGTGCTTTTACGTGTATATCCCCATCTAATCTCAGCTCATCAGTGTTAACCTGAGATCGCTCGTCAGGGCCGATCCGCTCACATCCCCCACGTTTGATGCAGAGTCACAGCAGAAAAGCCCAAGAGTTCATGCCCTCAGGCACCCATGGGCACCTGCTCGTCGTGTTCCCCATGATAGGAGTCTCTTTCCTTCAGCGCCGTGGATACCAGGCGCCCCTCTGGGTGCAGAGAGACAGAAAGACAGAAAGACACGGGAGAGCAGTCGGTGTCGGCGCAGGCTGAATAGCTCAATGTTCCATCAGAGCAGGGCTTCATGAGGAAATCAATAAAGACACAACATATTTAAGCACATACTCTGTTTGACACTGCACAGGGAAAATTCCTAGTGATGTCTCTCAATCAATACCAAGATCTAAAACACTGACGAAATCCAGGAAATAATGTGCCCACAGATCTAAGGTTCATTGTTACATTGTTTATTTTTTGTGGGTTTTTTTTTTTTTACTCTGGCCTTCTCCAAACTCCTTTTATACAGACATAAAAAAGAGGCTTCTCTTCCGCGGAGGGGGAAGAAATAGCAGCAATTAAAAGGCAAAGTGGCTTTAACATTCCAAGCGTATCTCTGAGCGCTGCTTGGGTTGTAATTAAGTTCTCCAGAGTGTTGCTGCCATTAGAGCTACGAGCAACCAAACGAGGACACACCCAGCCCAGTGGGACCAGATTAAAGGAAGAGAAATCAGCCCCTCGCTGCTCCCAAATGGCCACCATTGCTTCGGGCGGCCCATCAGTCTACAATGTACAATTGGATCACCAGCCAATCGGCATGAAAGTGACATAAACTTCCCAGTTGGCTGCTTAACAACAGTCACTGTAAACTGTAATTACACCAAAAATAATGACAATGAAAAAAGACTCAAAGCTTTTCAGGAATACTTCTGGGTGTATTTTGGGGGATGATTCATAGTTTTAGATAATATCCCTTTCTTGACAATTTATAGCTGAAGGTTATATCTTGTGGGTTCAGATAATGTTACCTCTGATTCATCACCCAAAATTGAAAAGTCAGCAAACATTCCTAGAGAGATAGTATTAGTTGTGCCAAACACATCAGTTAGTCCTCATCAAAGCCTTATCTTAATGGTATGAGGAAAACATCCTGTTTTAAAATCCTAAAAACAGTGTCTGTTAAGCACAAAAAAAGGTTATGTAAGAATTAAACATTTTCTTCATCAAACATAATATGCAAGGATCAAAAAAACTAGCTCTACAGAACACTGCAAAACAAGAACAAACCTTCTCCTTTATTTGCAAGTCTTTAACAGAAGCCAATATCAACTGGTGAGGAAACTCACTTTTTGCCTGAGGCAGGAAGCTTTAGTTTCAGTCTTTTAACATAATAATATGTAGCCAGCAATAAGTGCATTTAAGACCCCTTTACAGTGTTTAAATATGGTTCAACTGGAAAGATTAAAAACACAGCAAATATTAAAAACACTATACCATCACTTTTTTATGACTTTTTTCGACATGCTATATAATATGCTACTGTTAGCATAATTAGCTAGCTTGCGAACTAAAGCTCATAAAATCTGCTATCAACAGTCGTCACTTCTGCTGAATAAAACTGATTCTCCAGCTAGAAATGATAAGCAAGCTTTTGTCTACTGCTGTCTAAAATATAGTGCCAATTTCTACAAAGAATTTCAGGGGGTAAATTGTCACCATTGTCACTGTAAACGGCATTTAACTGGAATACTGATAGGCGTAGCATCATTAATGACAGGATAGAGTTTAGCTAATAGTCAAATGATAGAAAACAAACAGATGTTTTCGTCACCTGTTCCTATAATGTAGTTTACAGTACAGGCCTAAACACCTTACACTGATTACAGGGAACATATCAGGCAAGGGCAGTCTACCGCAACAGTGTTATCGAGCCCGGCTCTTTCAATTGGTCTTCAACTACAAGACCTCCTGAAGAAATATGACGCAAGGCTATTGGTGGGGAAGCAAGGAAAACCCTTTCATTATCCTCTGGTGTCTGTGGTGTGGGAGAAATCAATAGAGGTGTCCATGCTGGATTCATCTATATTCTGCTGTGTGAACCTAATACCCTCACATGGGGAAAGGAAGATGAGTGGGTGGTTTGAGGGGAAGAGGTGAGGGAGCTTCAGAGGCAGGGAGGGCGCACTAGAGGGGGAAAAGGAAGTTAGAGATGGAGAGTTTAAAGAGTTATCTACACACAAAGTTTTCTAGCTGCACTCACACAGGTTGGAGTAGCTCGGTCAGGTTAGAGCGACTTTGGGGAAGTTGGGGAGACTTTTCTACATTTAGATGCCGGTGGGATTCAGTGGCTGCACAAATATCACTCGTGAACCGTGCTGCACTGTGAAGGAAAACAAACCCTTAGTCATCTCCCGAGTCTTAGAGTTATACAAATGGAGACAAAAGCGTCTGTGATTTCTGTGAAGAAACACATCAAGGAGTAACATGGCTGTTGGAGACGTGCTACATTAAATAACTGACATTTCAACAGTGGAAGTCACGTTAACGAGGCACTTGTTCAACTTCTGTGAAGATCCACACCCACGCACAAACGTTCACACACACCCACACACACACACACACACACACACAATCTAACAACCACATCACCTGTCAATGGGATCCTCATTAAGCTGACAGGCGCTGGCCTCTCAGGGCAGGCCAGGACGTCAGAGCCCTCTCCTTCCTGTCATGCCATGATGGATCTCTCCACCACTGGCTGCCAAGCTGCCACTCACAGTCCACCTTCCTGTGGGCGTCCATCAGGAAACACTTGCTAAGCATCCTGTTGATCGTATTTGTATATATATGCACCGCCGCCGTTCACATCCAAATCTGACTGCATGTCGAACGGACGATCAAGATTGGCTCTATTAGCAAGCTCTTCCCTGTCTTTCACTGTCAAAGAGTGAATGGATGTATATTGTGTTTAACCAATGGCTAACTTTATACCAAACTATGTAGCCTGCTAGCATAGCCCGATGCCAGACGTCTGGATCGCCGCCCACACCTCCAGTTTGTTCAGTGATCCATATTGGTCTGTTGTGCACATTGACAGCCGTTTCCTTTGTTGGAGAACATCCCACCAATCAGAGCTTAGCAGGATTAAGAAGAACCAATCATCTTTTTTCTTGCATAACTTACTGTTATGCTGGTTTTGCACATTAAAATACCACTACCTTTTGCCTCATTATCATTCCTACTATACACCAAAGTGTCACTAGGCATATATGTAGATTTGATTCCAATTTAAACACGTGTAAATAGGTGTTGTGGATGTGTCTGTAGAGGGAAGGGACTACAACTTACATTTCAATGTAAAATGTAAAAAATAAATGAAAATTGTAAACAAATAGTGACACGCGTGGAGATGGATCCAGATGTCCAGGTTGTCGTTAGTCAACTTACAGAAATAACCAACTCTTAAACAGTCATATTTTTATATGCTCCGAGAAACCGTTAACTTTACCACAGCTTCTGCTTCTGTTTTTGACTGAGAAAGACATTGGCAGGATGGATATCACTCTCTATATCACTGTCTGACTGCTGAATGATTGAAATTAAACTAAATGGCAATGTGGAATTGGAAAGTGTTCGGTAGAGCGGAGTTGGGTCTGTGGCTTTGCACTCATGAGTTATCCCATTGACACTACACACAATATCAGTTGTTAAAAAAGTTGATTGGTGCAGCTTTAAAGGTTGTAGAGAATGAAATATCAGAAAAAATCTTGACATATTTTGTGGCATTCATTCTCATCTTTTGGTACAAATCGAAAACTGAGATCCCAGATGTTCCTGTCAAGAGTATTTCTGGATAGTTTTTCTTTTAACAGCAATTTATTTCATGTCTGACGTAAAGCTGTCTGTCAGCGCAAGTGTTAAAAAAACTTAAATCCACTTAAATCCTGTGAAGAGTAAAATTTTTGATCTAACACTCAGCAGCTCATCACTAATGACAGCAGGGCTTTGATGAATTCACATACAAATTTAAGTATCTTAAGGCCTTTGAGGACAACCAATAATCCGTCAGCACTACTGATGATTGAGCCTCATTGGACAGCTGTCATGCAGTGTATTATGCAATTAAATTTGTGGTCACAAGAACAAAAATCTCTTGTTAAATCTTTTCTTACATTAAAGAGATGTAAAAAGAAAGAATCAGATGAGTTAAAAAACCTTTTAAGCTTTTAGAAAGCTTTCAGAGATGTGTAATGTGTACCACAGAATAGCACTTCATAGCTCGGAAATGGATAGCTTATGAATAAACTGGTCGACAATGTCACATGATTGGCTGCAGATTTCATTCTACTGGCATTAAAATGTTTTTGTTATGTTTTAAGATCATGGTCTAATGGATGTTTAGTTCTCGTTAAGGATCTTGCTAGTCTAGTTCTCTGCTAAGAAAACAATCGATGAAAGTCACGCTTCATTAAATGTGACTTTGTACTATGGCTTTGATCAATTTCACTAAATTGACTTGTGACTTCCCTAGTTAGGATTAATGAGGTTGGTCGTTATGTGCGCTCACATAATGTTTCCAATTGAGTAAAGAATTGCTCAAATCATCAATGTCAAAAATATTATGATGAACATGGATAAGAAAACCACATACTGCAGTTTTATGAAGTTAACAAAATAACTTTCAAGTGGGCAGCTGAGTTGTCGTTTAATCAATAAAAACCAGACATGAAGCCTTGCAGTCCATTTCCAACAGCATGAACCATTAATATAAAAAAGGTTCAGATCAGAAATCCAAAAGTCAGTGTTACATCTTGTTTTACTCTGGATTAAAGCTTATTTTACACTATTTGGTAGAAATTATTTATTTAATTGTTGTCATAACTATAACTCTTGGAAAAGGAATTGGTGGAGACCAAAACTGAGCTCAAAGGAGAATGACTGCTTGCTAACCCCTTAAAAATAAAAAACTTTATGTCAAATGCTTCGACTTTGAAATAGACTTGTGAACATGTCAGATCAGAGACTTACAAAAAATATATTTCATTGGGACATTTTGCATGGCCATCCATGGGCTAAGGGTTTGAAATCTCTGTTTTATATGATTGACCTGTCTTTCATTTTTCAGAACAGGTTACTTTGTAATATTCAGGATATTAGGACCAAACTGTTTCTTATGCATAAAGAAAAATGGTCAGTTGACATATGGTGTAAACCAAAGTTACGAACTTATTGTCTCATAAAAAACAACTATAATTCAGAACTTTATGTTAAGTATAATTTAAACAAAAGACAAAGATCCCTATGTGCACAGTTACGCTCAGGAACATTACCATTAGCCCTAGAGACCGGTAGGTTTCATTCCACTCCAGAGGAGGACAGAATCTGTTTGTTGTGTGAGCTCGGGGAAATTGAAAATGAGGAGCACTTTTTGTTTTACTGTCCTGTTTACGAGGACATAAGGGATGTCCTCTTCAGTAAAATGACTTCCATTTATGTTGATTTCTTTTGGCTGGATGATTACGAAAAACTTGAGTTGTGTTTTAGGAAAGGAACCTTCTTTGTAGCAGTTTTTATTTGCCAGGCCTGGGAGAGAAGGCAGAATGTTTTGTTTAAGATGGAGCGGTGAAGCAACATGTCATCTTGTAATCAAATGTGACCTGATGAGATGTGGATCCACTGCAGCTGTACTGTATGGTGTCTTGTAAACCCATGAGGGTTGGGCACGTTTTTGTGCATGACACGAAAATAAAAAAATATCTATCTATCTATCTATCTATCTATCTATCTATCTATCTATCTATCTATCTATCTATCTATCTATCTATCTATCTATCTATCTATCTATCTATCTATCTATCTATCAGGTGATAATATGAGTTATACAAAAAAATTAATGATGTTAATTTTTCACATAGCTTAAGTTAGCAAATAATTGTATGTGATCGATTACAAGTGCCAGAAGCCTGACTAATATTAAGTGTGTTTATTGGCAGCCTTACACAGATCCCGTAAAGCCGTTAAACAAACACATTTTAACCTCTCACTAAAATACCAACGAAGCTCAGAGGCCGAGCAAAGATAAGCCCCGGGTCAGATGTCATTATCCAACATCAGTCCACTACCTACAGACACATATGGAACGCAACGTTGCATGATCTGTGTGAGTCCTTTTCCTTCAAAGGCTTCTCCTGAAGCGCATCCAGACACCTCACAAAGTGGAAGAACAGAGGCATTGTCAGCTTTGGTGATAACAATCTCAGACACCTGACACCTCCGTCGCCAGCCAGGTCCCTCCGTCCAACATTCCTGTGTGTCCCTCTCTCTGTTTGTATCATCAAAGTGCAGCTGGTGGCAGGTGGCGCCCCGTTGAGGTGTGCGTCTGTCCGGCGGAGCCATTTGACAGCAGAAAAGCTAGTGTATAGCACACGGAGGCCCAGCCAGCTTGTAACAATTTAATGGCGACTGCTCTCACATGCGAGTCCCCGTGGTGACCCAGTGACCCGGGCGCTACAGAGCGGGCTGCTGTTAATAGCTCGGTAGATATAGGTAATGAGGTTATCAATTAGAGGGAGACTTGCTCTCATTTGTCCCTGTTATGATGTCGTGTTTTCAAAAGGGCTTCTGGGGAAGGGAAGCTAGCTGTGAATTTGTAATTGTCATTTCATGAAAGGACCCAGAAGCTGGTGTTCCATTATGGGCTGCTTTGGTGAGAGCAGATGTTTCCAATGCGGTTTCAGGATTTGCACAATAAATTACCCGAGACAACAAGTGATGATGGAACATTATCTTAAGGAAGATAAAGCTACATCATAACCAGGCAGCAGATCATGAAGTTTGGGATGTTTTATTTGCATTAGGGGACGCAGAGTATGCAACGGTTTGCATATGGGTGACCTGCCCTTTAACGGTGTGACTATGTGTGTGTTATAAGAGATCACTCAGTATTCCACTCAGCAGCTGACCAGCCGCTCTGAGCGTGAGGGTCCCAGGAGGTGAGCAGACAGAAAAAACCCAAAAAAACAGCCCAGGCCAGGGATCTTATTCTCTCTATCCGCATCCGAAGCCTCAGAGGCCATGTATTATTCACATACAGTAGGAGGACAAGGCATGAGCTTCAGAATGAGGGATGAAGAGAAGAAGAATAGTAAAGGATGGGGCAGAGAGACGTGAAGAAGACAGCACACGTGAGTAAGAGATAAACTGATGGAAGGAGCTGATAAACAATAAGTAACAAGTTCCAAAATTAGGTGAAGATAAACTTGGTATAAACCAAATGGTGGGCCGTTGAGAGCGGTGAGTCTGCAGCAAACACTTGAGCATTTCATTTTTCGCTGATTAGCACACCTTCAGTCAGAGGGGAGGAACTAATCAGTGAAATCACCTGCTCTTGTGTTTGTCTCCAACGCATTCCTGCGTCAACATGATTTCAGCGGCAGACCACTGAGCTTATCACTTTGATTGGGGTAGTTTTTTTTTTGAAACCTTAGACTTGATGGAAAACATGCATAGATACAAAACATGGCACACTTTTTACCTCTTTATTCTCATACACAATTCACTTTCAAAACGGGTATGAATAATGTTTTAATATTACGGATGGATCATATTGAAGAAATAAAAGAGCATTATTACCCAAATTCTGCAATTCTCATCAGCTATGAAAAGCTTTATGATGAGTTTCAGCTCATTGTTTCGCTGTCAAGCCAGCAATTTTACTGTTTTGGTTCACTGTCACTGCACTCAAAGCGTCGTTATTCAGTCACAGCAGGAATTTTTTCAGCAAAAAAAAAGCTATATTTCTCAGTCGGTGAATGATGTTGCTCTATATCTGCTTGATGTGTAAATGTGCAACCGTTTCATTATATCAATTTAAAATCTTATAATATATAAGTGTTGTATTCATGGTTTGCACTGCCCCCATGTGGCCAAAAATTGGCTAATGCAGGTTTAAGATGGCACCTGGGAGATTATTATTATTATTATTATTTTTTAAATGTGGCATAATGCAGGTTTTTGGCTTTTTTAATATGCTAATATGTTTTTTTGCTTTCTCTGAGAGTTTAATGGGGAATTTGATACCACTCATTTTTTAATGCTAAATAAGTAGCTACAGCCAAGACTCAGTTAGCTTGTAGCTAGCAAAATACTGGAGGCATAGGGAAACAGCTAGCATGGCTGTGTTTAAAGAGTCCTATTCATGGGATAACATTGAATGTGGACGTTTCTTGTCGATTGAGTCTAACTGCCAAGATCTTCTTTTGTTGCTGTCTAAACAAATCCTGTTAAACATTTATATCTAACCTGAACTTCTGTTAACAATCCATTGCACTACATGCTGCTGGAAGCCACTCTAGAAGCTCGAGCTCTATTTCAGTTGGATGCTCAGTGTCATATTACTGTGGTCATGGAGATTTCAGCACAGCGGGGCATTATTTAAAATGCAGCATAGTGGCTTGTAGATACTACCAATCATGTACGCTTTGATTGTTCACGCTAAAATATATGAATGTGCTAATTATTATTGATGGTAAAAGCTGCACAAAGCGCATTTGAATTCTGCCAATGTTCCATCCATGTGTCTTCCCCTCTTGCACCAAAGGCCGCCCACACTAGCTTACTGATTCCCACTGTGTCATCTCTTCATCCTCGGGCTAACCAACAGTGGAGGTCAGTGAGGATAGGTCTCTCTCCTCACACACAAAAACACCCTATCTACCTCTTTTTTCCTCTTGATCTAACAGCCTCTCCTCTGCACAGACACATCTACACAGCTCTCCTAATTGTATGCACGGCACACCTATCAAATTAAATTTGCACACAGAAACCCTCTTATGCTATCACTTGGCTGACTATTCACCCACTTAATTAATCCAATTAATCAAAAAAGGTATATCCGCCTAATGAAAACATGTGTGTCGTATCCGGCAGCATCATCAGTATCCTCCCCTGCTCAGCAAAGTGTGAAGGGTGAGACGAGGAAAACTTTAATTCAGGCTTCCTTCTTCCTTGTTTCATTATCCCCAATCATTTGAAATGAAAATGACATTTTCCAGAGCCTGACACCATAACTGTAGACTCCATAGCTTGTGACGGTGCTGACAGACGCGTGAAATGCTGTCTTTGAGTCCAAAAAACAACGTCTTGTTTGTTTGCTGTAATGTGCGGCGAAGCTGTGCCTCAAAAGCAACCAATAAAAACCGCATTAGAAAAGTATTTTCATATTCGCCGGCTGTGTAGAACATAGATAACCAAAGCAGAGCACATTTTTCACAGGACATTTGTGGGAATCCATGCAAAATATGCAGCAGATTTGAATATAATGAATAGTTTTTTTTCTAATGAAAAGGGTTAAACTTTGATTTTAACCACGTTTTCATGTGAAAACTGTTTGATCACACTGTGCTGTGTTTGAATTAAGTCAGGCCCACACCTGGTCTGGAAGGGCAGCTTTAATGAGTGCTCGGGCATTAATCGATACTGGTAGCACTGCAAGCTGCTGTTAAATATTTAACATTCAAAGCTCATCCCACTGATGCACCAAGGAAAAGGTCTTCGTGTATGGAAGCCCTTTGGTCGAGGCTTCCTCCGGGGTGTCAGCAGCAATGCCCGCCTCTTTTGTCCTCCTCCACAAACGTGACTTTGCTCAAGGACTTCTACAACTCTAGTCCGATCAACTTCTCTCCCGTATACACACACACACACACACACACACACACACACACACACACACACACACACACACACACACACACACACACACACACACACACACACACACACCCCTCTGTCTCCCTCTGTCTCACTCCTCCTCTCCCCTTTCGTCAGGCTCCGTTGATCGTACAGATGACAGTATGGACTTCGGCACCAGTGTATCGGAACCGAGAGCTGAGGAGAGCGATGAGGGAAGGGGAGAGGAGATAGGAGACAAAACGAGATGGATAGAGTCAGGAAAATAGAGAGAGTCAGTCCTTCCACAAAGCCTGCCAGCTCTTTTTATTACCATAATGTCTGCGCTTTTATCACCGTTCCTGCCAACAAAAATCTCTAATAGCCAACGGGTCGGCAGCTACTGAGACCTTGCTGGGCCTGGGCGCTCATTTGATCCACAAGGCGTTTTTTTTTTAGCATTGCAGGCGAGGCACAGTGAGACCTCGCGAGGGTTGAAAAAGGGCCGGAGGGAGGAGGGTTCACCTGTTGACCCTGTGCAGGATGGAGGGAAGGGGAACGGACGGCATGTCGAGGACAGCCGGTGGCGGCGGTCAGTGTCACAAACGTGTTGAAGGAGAGATCGGTGGACTGGAAGAGGATTAGAAGGCAGTGTTCGTACATTGGCTCACCTTCCACTGTGAACTGCTTGAGAATGAGGCGCTGAGGCTCACACAGAGGGGATTTGTTTTAGATGTCAGCGCTCATATGTCCGGTTATAACTGGAATAACGGACTCTTAGGAGAAGGGAGAATGTGCAGGAAAAGCAAGGAGAGACGAAATAAAAGACAAATGTGAATAAATCTCAAACATTTTAAACTGACCTCTCTTAAATTTGACCTTTAATCTACATTGTTTAACGTAATGGATTAAAAGTGTCTTAAAGGAGTGCTGTTATACAAATTCAAATTTTACCTTATCGACACACATATGATCAAATATTCTTGGTGTAATCTTGTCTTTGTATTTGTTCAATTTGTCAGAAAAGATAAGCGCTAAGCAAAAGTTAGTTTATTTTTATTGTTGATATTAAAGGAGCTGCTGCGATGTTTCTATCTTTCATGTGTCCATGCGAAATATGAAGCAACTATTAGACCACTTAGTTGCCCACTCAGTAATGCGAAGTTGCGTTCACTTTCTTTTAGCTCTGTTTTTGGTCTCAACCAACTCCTGAGGGGAAATATCAGTTTCTTTAGCTGCCAAATATATATTCACCAACTAATCACTGTTTGGTGCTGGGCAGGTAGCGTACAGTGGGTTTGTAGGCTGTTCTCTAAAACAGCTGCCAGCTGCTCCTGGAAATGATGCTGATGAGTGCGGAACAAAACATTAAATTGCGGGAGGGAGAACCAAAACAATGCGCTGAAAGACGTTATAAAGCTTTGTAGTAGAGCTGAGGGGATGCAAAGTCGGGTGAAAGTTCTGTGCGGTTTCATTGCCACAAGCAAAACCTTTCACAAACAAGCAGTGAAGTGATAGTTAACTTAAAAATACTGAAGATTGCAGCTTTAAGTTTGAACAGTAGTTTATCAAATTGGAGTAATATCAAATTGGATGTGCAACACAGCTAATATGATACTTTCCTTCGTTTTTAACCCGATGGCTTTCTGTGCCCTCGAAGGTCAGCTCTGTCAAGAAGACCATTTGCAATTCATCAACAGTACAAATGTGCATATCAAAGTTCACCACAGTTGAATCTCATGTGTTAGCTCTAAGCACTGCGTAAATGTACTCTGCCTCCCAGAGCAAACACAATGAACATGGTGATTTAATTGTAATAAATTGACTCTGAAATGTTGCTGTCATAATGGCTGGTGTGAGTAAACCCTCAGAGAACAATCACATTCTTATTCTGAGTCACAGTGTGCATGAATGATGCCAGACTTTAAATGCCTTCTGTGCACTTTTGATCTCTCTGATTACATTATTGCGGGCGCAGCCACCTCAGCCATCATCACATCTGGCGTACAGTAAGTAGGCATTAGCTTTCATGGAAAAGGGTGACATGACTCACCTCTCGGTCTGATAGAAACTGGCACTTAAGAGTCTGTCTGGGTCTCGTCGACACACACACACACACACACACACACACACACACACACACACACACACACACACACACACACACACACACACACACACACACACACACACACACACACACACACACACACACACAGACTTCCTCTCCCACAAAAAGCAGCCAGTATATACTATTTCACATCATCCTCACCGCTGCCCGTCTCGTCATCATCCCCTATGAATATTCAATTCCTCTCTCCCCTCTTTCTGGCCTTCTCATCAAACGTCTGGTAAATGTGCCACAGACGGTGTGCTGTGCCCCTCTCCGCCTTCTCCACCCCTCCACCGCTCTACAATGACTTGTGTCCTGGCCAATGTATTATGACTGGTAGGGGTGACTCAGTCTGGGCAGCAAGCCACCGGAGTGTGGGGTGACATGAACGGAGAGGGGTTATGTTAGGTGACACACTGATGCAAATGCAGCAGACACAGGACCAGCCACGATGTCATTTGGATTATGGATAGGACCTCATTTGCATTTAATAATCTCTGGATAGGTTCATTTAAATGGTTATGTGTGGTAAAGATTTAGCAGTTATATTGTAGGTGTGTAAACTTCTCACGAGACAACAAATGCTACATATTATATCCGGTTTGAAAAGCTTCTACTAATCCACACTTTGACGGGGACTTCTTATAAGCCCTCAAGGATGTGGGAAGGTCCCTGAAATACAATTCAGGAGCTACTTAGCGGCTGTGTAAAGCACACACACGGCGCTTTGAAAGCGACTGTAATGACAGTGAGTAAAACATGTCAGGAAACAGCTGTTTGCGTGAAATCACACTAGAATGTCATTAAATGGTATCATAATCATCCCTGCAGGGGAAAATGTCTGCAGCAGAAAAGAAAACCAGTTTTCTAAAGAAATATATATAAACTATGACTCATGTCTACAACAGGCTGCCATTTAGCATGAACTCGAGCAATGGAACTGCTGACCCTGATGTGTTGTTGTTGTTGTTCCTTCCTTCGTTCCTCAGGTCGCCTCAGACAGACGCTGATCTGAGTGGCTCAAACTAATTGGCTGAATCTCATCAAGACAAAATGCCAGGAGAGGAGCCCACGATGTGCCTCAGCTCCCGTCAGAAGGCCGTGCATTGAGCGACAAGCTGATATTTTTAAGCATCTTAAACTTGAGAATCTTTTAACGAGAAATATTACACAACATACAGCACCAAAAAAGGTCAAATATTACGGTTGTTGTTATTATCATTACAAGAATTTCATTGTCATTGTTGTGTATGCCATGTATGTCAGCCTTGAATAGTATTTATAGGCTCCATTCAGGGATATTTCTGATTCCTCTCGCTTCCCCCAAATTCCTAAATTTGGCACAATACCCTTGAGATAACACACACATTTATCTTCCAGGTGCACACACTAAAACACACAAGCAATGTATTTAGCCAGAAACTAAATGTGAATATGTCATCTTATTGTTAACTGTATTTAACATTAGCTATTGTCATCATGAATGATTTCATTATTTCAACCTGGCCCTGATGCTCAACAGTGTCTTCACCAGCCGTAAACAATAACCATCATGGCCCATAAGTATAAGCCATTGTCACACTTTAAAAAAAAACCCTCACAGGAGGTGTTGCTGGTTGGTTTTATTTTCTTTGTTAAATTGCCAATTGCTCACATTTAAGTATCTGGTAGAATGGAAATAGAATATGGACATAAAACCCAAAGAATAGACGCCTGATGATGGCCTGAGAGGTCACAGTGACATAGTTTCATTCTACAGGCCAACAAGAGGGACATTGAACATAGCATGGCACGGCGGCCACATAATCCACACACACACACACACACACACACACACACACACACACACACACACACACACACACACACACACACACACACACACACACACACACACACACACACACACGAGATAACAGATGCAGCAACATCAGCATATCATCCAATTGAACACCCAGCAACAACTATACCCAATAAACAACATTATTGTGATAGGTCACACCTGTCCAGAACTGTAAATGAACTTACTTCCGATGACTTCAGATTCAACAGTATTGTGTTATTGGCTCATGTCGCAGGAGTGTGTGTAGGTTAGACTTATCTTCCTCCTGCTCCTCACGACCTCTTTTTCTGACAAACATAAGCAAACTTTCTTTGTTTCATTTGTTTTTTTATTTTTTATTTTAACTGACAAGGCAGCTGGCGGAGAGGAGACTGTTCATGTGTTCATGTGTGTGAGTGATACCGGTGTTTAGTTTTAACAGGTGACCATGTTATCTGGTGACTTTCAGCCTTAGTCTAGGTCTATTGTTGGTGTAATAAACAAAGGTGAGCATTTATTTAACACTGAACAACTCAATTCAAGGCTTTCAGCTGCTGCTCTCTAAGAATGACATACCAATACGATGTGCGCATGTGCAGTCCGATTCAGAAGTGGGGAGGGAAAAAAATAGTCCAGAGGACACGCCCATAACTCTACCTGCAATATAAAGGAAGTAGGCCATTCTGATAGATATTCCTACCTGACTAAACTACATGGATAGAGGTTCATCTGACTAGTTCCACAAGATGAATGTCTGGTAGCTCATTCTGAGTGGGGAGCTCTATTTGTCGGAATACCGTCAAGCAACAAAGTATTATAGGGCTGAGGGACCCCAATTAACACACTTGGCATTTGTTTGAGTGACACACTGGCTTTACATCCGGTGACAGAAGAGGGGCTGCTCAGATATGGCATTTGCTAAATTTACTGCCTAACAAGTAGCCTAAACAAGAAGCAATAAACAACAATTGTTTTTTATATTTGGTGTAATCAGATAATGGAAACAGGTTTATGGACTGCTAAAGGCCCTTTTCACGGTAGCCATTTTGACACAATACCAGGGCCCTGGGCCCTGGGCCACCTAAATAGAACAGGGCCATAATTATCTACGCCCTTTTTCCTTTGCATGACATGTCAAAATAGCTGCTGTGGAAACGGCCTATTCACTGGATGAGCCAGCTAAAAAGGAAGCCTTGCAATTGGCCGGACCTGGGTGTCAGGTGGGTGGACCTAGGCCCACGCACAGGGAAGTGACTGATTACTTGAAGGCAACCCAGAAGCTGTGAATACATGGATACTGGATTTACATTCTCCAGGCAGCCACAAATACAACACCAATGGGATGCTCAAGTTGCTCTGTGATGGGATTATTGAGTATTTCTGCTCCCTTGTAATAAAATACATACCTTTTTGAACAGCAGATATTTTGATATGTCACAGCTGAAAAGACAGGTGTAATCACTAGCGTTAAAGCTATCCATCCCATTACAATTTCCCAGTAAGTATTGCTAGTAGGCCAGCATGCACATTACTGCAGACATCATTAATGTCATTAGTTTCAGCTGTGCTTTCATTGCTACGATACGTCAAAATACCTGTTACGAACAGGCCAATTGCATCTGTTATAGAGACTCAGGTATAGCAGTAATAGTTGAACTGTTACTTCAATACTATTAATAACAAACACTCTTCTGAGCACCGACCCCTCCCACCTCATGACACCACACCGCTACATTCCAGCCGGCACAGACACATGACTGTGGCTGATGCTGCAGCATCCTAACACCAGATCTGTGTCAAGCTGTGATGTCATTTGCTGTAGTTATACTATTGATGAATGATGTGTCCGGCCTATTATGAGCTAATAATGGAATATTTATTTATTTATTCATTCATGTGACACTTTCAAACCACATAGACAAGCCATTTGTGTTTCTTCCTTCTTCACTTCCTTCGTACATCAGAACAGTAAGATTTAGTCTGAAAATCAGTAAAGTGGATCTTTATAGACAGATCTACTATAACATCATTTTAACCTCGCTGTTCTGGCTGCACCCTAAATGTACTCTAAAGCATTTCACAACATATGCTGCATGAGAAGAGATAAGTTAATCTACCATGTGTTGATTTTCTATGGGTAGTCCAATTTTTTTTAATCAATAAATATAGTTTATTCGCTTAAAGTTTATACTTGTTAGATCTACAATTCTTAACATCTTCATGACAATATTAATACCTTAACTTACACTGCCCCCTAGAGGCAAACCATAAAACAGTCAAGTTCATTTCCTTCCAGTCAAACTTTATTCATTATCTCAACAAAAAAAATTAACAGATTCTGACACAATGACAATTACACCCCACCTCCTCATCCTCCCTCTCCCGCCCTAACAAATTAATCATCTATCGAGAAATGGAGATTTATTGGAATATCTTTTAACTCCGTAAACAGTTGGTGTCCTTTACATCTTTCAGCGAAGTCAGCCACAACTGAGAGAAGATGAATTAAATACAAAAAATGATTGGGGTCCATAGTTTTCACAGTGCATTTAACAGCTCAGGGGTAAGACAATGAGTTTAAGAAATTACCATTTGGTCTTATCTTTCTAAGTTTAACTCAAGGTCATGACATACACTTATAGATATTATAATTCATTTTTCCTTCTGTGGATGTCAATCTTCCTAAATCTTACGTTGCTAACGTGACACACAAACTTCATTGGATAGAATATCTTTCAAAAAAAAAAAAAAAAGCACTTTTGAAAGACATTCCCCAGCACACACACTAGGTTATCACATACATCTGATAAGACATGTTAATAAATTAATCAACTATCTATTATAGCTCCCTACCTGCCCCCCCCCACACAGCAAAAAAAACAAATTTTCTCCTCACACAGTATTGAAACCCAATTTTCCAGCATCCTATCGACCACCACTTTCCTGAGCTGAAACTGACAGAAAGTCAATCTTGCATCACACTTAAGAGCTTATAAAGTACCATCAGAAGAGGAGTGCATTACAGTTACTCGTTGGGTGTTTACATTTAAGTAATATGACATGATGACAAAGGTATAAAGCATTTATTAGCTCGTCAACGGCTTTGGCTGTCTTTCAATCTTAGTCAGCAGTTACACAATCCCACGTTTGTGATGGCATCTATAAGTCAATTCAGTTTACTATCAAATGAAGGTCAAAGGGATTTAGAGCTTGTGAAAGGAAGTTTAAAAATAAATATATTTCTAAACATATACAAATTACTAATGCAAAAAGTAATACAAAACAAATATTTCTGTTCATTTCACAGGCTCAAAATCGTATTGATTCTCATTTGATTTCACAGTAATCCGTTTATTAAACTTTAGATATCCAATACTGGAAGTTATGATGAAAATCTTCTTTGTGTATTGTTTGAATTGACCCAAATGCTGGTGAGACACACGATCATCCACGGTGCCTCACAGTCCTAATCTATGTTAGAACTGATATCAAAAGCATTTAAGTGCTTTTAAAACACAAGCAAAAGATTTTAATTGACCAAGATAAATTACAAAGGTATAAAAATGGCTCATATTCTATCACAAATATTAACAAGTTCCTTAGACAATGAGAGTTATGGAGTTCCAAAAAAAAAAAAAACCAGAAGAAAACAACCTGTAGAGTCAGTCCAGTGAATCTGAATGGCTGATGAGGTGGTGGTAGTGGGCATCCAGTGGTTCTAGTTGGGCTTCACTCTGGGCCCAATCACATCTTAGTGCACTAAACAGTTCACCAGCACCCACAATGAGCCACTCCAAACATTAAGAGGTTTATATGAACCGGCGTCTACTGTTAGAGCTAACCACGCAGTGCTCCGTGAGGCTGTTACCATGGCTGCAAGTGTACCATTTAGTGTACTAAGACGTGGTCTAATGCGAGCCGTGGTTGTGTCCTCATGTGCGCCTGGCCTTCTGTCTCTTGGCCTGACGTTTGGCTTCATCCAGAGCAGCGTTGTCTCCGCTGGCCTGGGCAATGCTCCTCACTCCCTGGATACGGTTCACCAGCTGCAGCAGGAGGGGGATTACCTGCAAAACAGGCCCGCAAAAGGTATTAAACAAATGCTTTTTTGGATTAACAGTGTCATCCATGAAATAACAAGAAACTTTGAAAAGGAATTCTGTGATTTAAATGAATAATCACTAATCATAAAACAAGAAAACTACAAGAAATAGGACCGTCTTCTTGGTGTTGTTATAATTTTCAGCCTGGGTATGATGCAGCCAAATTCCAGTGAGGTTTATTCCAACTAAATTCAAACAGAAATTCAACGATGGAGCAAGAAAAGCTCTTTGAACATATTGTCTGCAGCAGGTGGAGGTGATTATGTACCTTCTCGTGGTTGTATGCTGCCAACAGGAGCAGCAGAGTGAGGGGCAGAGCGATGTAGGAGCCCTGGGCAACATCCTGGTCAGGCACTTTACGCTGTGGGAGAAAGCACACGCATAAACACACAACCGGAGATGAGACACTCATAGAGGTAACATATGTCTGCACAATTCAACACACTGTATGTCAGGAAACCCGAGGTTCTTAGCGTTAAAAACAAAATGCTATTCTCAAAACAGAAAACCATTTCATTGAAATAGTCTGCGGGTTAAACATTGGGTTAGAAAGAAGCATCTTACGGTGGGGTTGAAGGTGAGGGTGATGTGCTTGTGGTAGCCATTGGAGGTGAAGGTGACCTGAGGCAGAGTGAAGTCGAACTGGGAGCGGGACAGCGTGGAGTAGAGCATCAGCACATAGCTCTGGAGAAGAAAGAGAACGGCCACTTTAGATGCATGGTCTGTGAGTATACAAGTGTACAATCAATGTGTCAACATTAAGGAGAATTATAAACACTGAATATGTTGACTAGAAATCTGACTTTTGGTTTTAGGACTATGGAGGAAAATGTTTCAGTAGTTTGGTCTTCACAGCATGGTTTTTCCCAATAAAGAGAGCAGAAACACAAGCGGATACCTCTCCATCTCTGTCCAGAGGAGGGAAGTTGAAGAAGAGGGACTGTCCCAGAGACACGCTGTTGATTGGGTTGTCTAGATTGTCACTTTTGTAAAGCTTCACCTGGACACAGAAAGTAAAGGGAAAAGGTATTCAAACTTCAAACATTGTTAATTCTGCACCTTCCTGCAATGTGAGAATTGCAGGGGGGGCGGGGGGGATTCAGAAATGTATGCAAGCTTAATAAAAAGAACCAAAATAGATAGTAGGGCTAATATAAGCCAAGCAGTCGTACCGATAGTGTTGCGAGATGTTCAGGCGACGTGTGGACGTTTCCACTGAGGTCAAACTGATTGATTTGCCTGAAGGCGATGATGTTGACGCCGTCAATGTCGTTAGTGCCGACCTGAAGAGGAACACAGAGCTTATTATTGTACAGATTCGACCTTGGGCTCGCTCCAAATGTGAACTGTGGATAACGCTTTGTACAAGTCATTCGGTGTGATAATAACAGAGAATTAAGTGGAATTAAAGGCATTTCCAGCCTCGCCAGAGAGATTAGGGAGCCTGCACTTTTCCGACAAGCTAAAATTACGAACCGAGAGGTTTAAAAGAGCAGTGGGATTACCGCTGCTTTTGTTCTGCGTATAGAAAGGAACCATGTGATGAGGTTGCTGATAAGTTATAATCACAGGGTTCCCACCGTTATTTAACATTCTATTAAAAGCTTTACATACACTCCTGTCTAGCGTTCAGTGCAAGGTATAAAAGGAAAAACACTTTGACATTGAAAATGTTGTGTTACTGTTTCGACGAGATGATTAAGAGTGGCATTCAAGTAGAGGGTCAACGACCTCTCAACCATGTCCATTTAGTAGCTGTCCTGGAGCTTTGCATCACATCCTATGAAATTCATCAGCAAATAGAGATGCCCAGATCAACTTTGAATCTCAACTTTACAGCAGCGAGAAATCCTTAAAGTCACCCGAGTCAGCATTGGTTGGACCTAAAGGCCACAAGTTTTTTTTTTTTGTTTTTTTTTTTTTTAAATCATGGGGCAGCAAAACAATGCTGCCTTGGGAGAGTTACAAAAAGACTTTGATTCTTACCTCTACAGTTCGGTGCTGTGGTAAAGCCCTCTCTATGTGGTCGTTGCCTTCTGCTCGCAGCTGAATTAGGTATTTGCAACTTGGCTGGAAGGAAACAATACTTTCATTAAGTCATATGAAGTGTAGCAAATTGGACATTCAATATGCTGGCTGTGTACAAGTCTGTTATTCCCGCTTAAGTGGTGCTTACACTTTGTGTTTTAAAAAGGCCAAGTCACTTATTTTCCTAGTGATCTAAGACAGGACAGTATCCTTTAACATTGTCCTAGTATACTCACCAACAGACCCCTGAGTCTGAAGCGACCCTCCTCATCGGTGACGGTGTCCTCGCTGTAGAGGCTACACTCTCCCTGCCCCACCGCCTCCACAGCTACATCCCTCTCTGGGTCTCCACTCAGAGACTGCACCGCTCCGTAGCAGCTGAGGAACACAGTGTAAGACCATGACAACGGTCAGACTCACGTACTGTTATTTTTGGCGATGGAACCCTTAAATATAACAGCATCAAAGTACATTTGTATACCTGTAAGCAGTCTTAACGCCCGTTATGTCGATACTGAGGTTTTCACCTTCCTCCACTGTGATCATCTGAGACACCGGCTCAAAGCGGAACTCCTTCATCATGGGTTTGAAGTAGTACTGACCAGGACTCTGAGGAGAGAAAAGCAAGGATTTTATTAAATGGGTAGCAGGAAAAAAAAAAGAACATACATTAGCTAAAGCATCCCGAAATCACAGAAAGAAAATAATAATGATGAAAGCAAATGAAAGAATTGTTGGATCCGTACCAGGTTATTAAAAGTGAGCAGGCCGGTATCTTGAGTCAACAGATTGGAGCGGAACTGTCCTCCACTCAGAGACAGGAGGACACCTGATAGGGGAATACCATCCTCCGATTTGATCTAAAGCACAGAGGGAAAGAGACGAAGAGTACAGGTTATAGATCTCCAGTCATGTCAATTATGGCATTAGTGTCAGCTAAATTAGTGCAGATGTAAAAGTGACTGGTGAATACTGGGATGAAATATGCATGGGAGTCAGTTTCTGTCACATTGTACCCTGAAGGTGACACCAGCCAGAGCGAACGCCTTGAAATCTCCCAGGGTTCCCTCCACAGGGCTGAGGACGAAACCTTCTTTGCTGGCACTGATGTTGTACTGCCGGTCGCTGTGGAGCGGACCCACACTGAGGGAGAGAGAGAGGAGCCAAACCGTGGTTAGGACTGCATGTCAGCAGGATGCATATTATATACACAGAGTGTCACGTGATTACAATACTATCCCACAAACAGAACTAAATGACAGACGTATGATAATAACAGATAATAGCACGGAATTAAATTCAACTTGCAGCTAAAATAACTTTTCAATGATCAAACTTCATGTAGTTAAACGAAAAATGAACCTGCGGATTCATTATGACATCTAAAATTGCACCTATGCGGATTCATTATGACATCTAAAATTGCACCTATGCAACGTGTTATGTGGGCATCAGTAATTACAAAAAATGTTTTATATTGCAACGTGATAAAAGAAAAAATATATATATATATTAATGGATTTTGACACTCCTATCATTTATTTTTGTCTTACTTCTATCTAGTCAATAATTATGCTCAAACCTTTGGGAATTAAGTTCCCATAATGCTTTGGGATGAACAGGAAGCATAACATTGCCATAGATTTAGTAAGTATGCTGTGGGCTTTAACATGAGCCCCTTTTATAGAAGATACTCGTATATATTTGTTTACATTTTGTGAAATTGGCAGCATTAAAAGTATGCCAAATTAAAAGGAAAATTGGCAACCTTTCATGTTGATGTCCAATCAGTGCTGATGGTAAATGTAGTACACTGAGGAAATGTCCCAGTGCATGCTATACGACCGAGAGAGCTGATCTCTCCTGCTGCGGAGCCGTGCTGTTTGTGTCTACATGTACCAGGATGCAGTGCGTAATAATAATTCTCTTACACCAAACTAAGACAGGCCTATTTGCCTTGTTAATGCATCTTAAAACACAACTCACTCAAACTGGACAGAGGCTAAATAAAACTAACCAAACTCATCTTGGAGAGTCTTTCCACCGTTCCAACAATCAACAACTCTGGTTTGATCAAAATAAACCCTTTAATTCACTGACTAAGATGTGAAAATATGCCGGCACTCCACGCTTTAATTCCCTCTAATTAAACTATTAGATGATTTCTCCCTGGATTTATGGATGTTTGAACAAGAAAGTGATATCCTCAGAAAGTGGGAGACACAATATATATATATATAACAATATATACATATCATGCTATAGCACGTTTTTGTGGTGATTCAATCAGTAAGATGTCTGTGTGCTCAATCATGGCTGCTAGTATTGTTAATAACGTCTCTCTACAAGCTGCTCGTCTACACGTAAAACAACATCTGTATGACCACTGGAGGAGAACAACTGTTCAGGCTTCAACAAACAAGGCCAGTCAACATATCACAGACGGCACAGATGCAGCGCTTCATGAACTAAAAGCTCTCAGCCCTGTTCCTCTCATACGCAGCTTATATAGGACGGCTGTTTCCAGCTCCTCGTGTTGAACGCTCTGTAATATCCTCCCTCTAGTTTTTATCTCTCATGTTTAGTGCTGGGTTCTCATACCTGTATGCTCCCATCTCATTAGTCGCCACACTAATGAGTGGAGCAGCAGCTCCTCTTTCGGTGATGGAGATCTCAACACCCTGTAGCTCTGGTGACACCTTGCCCTCCAGGAAGAGACCTGCGCGCCCTGCGATGTCCACAAGCCGACCCGGACACGACTCTGTCGAGAGAGTGTAATTACATTTTAGGTCACAGAGGTAAGATATTAATTATCTGTTCTTTCACCCATAGAGTTGGAAGTTGGGGCAAATACTTAAACACACTTTTTTAAAATAATTCAATACTTAAGAAGCAGCTGTAAAAGGAAACACAAATAGACACATTGGGTTTGTTAGATTACAGTGTGTGTGTGTGTGTGTGTGTGTGTGTGTGTGTGTGTGTGTGTGTGTGTGTGTGTGTGTGTAGGTGTGTGTGTGTGTGTGTGTGTGTGTGTGTGTGTGTGTGTGTGTGTGTGTAGGACCTTACCTCCAGATATAGTGGCCTCTACCTCAGGAGGGTAGAAGAGCAGTTCCTTGGATGAGGGTGTGACTGTGATCTTCTCTCCAGCCCTGTACAGCCATACAGTCTATATTAACTCACTGCATCATCACAGGGGTTCAAGACTAAACAAGACCCCTAGACGTGATAGTATTATTTAAAGATGTCAACCAGCGGCTAATAATAAGGTTACAAAGTGATAGGAGTTCCGTTTCACTACTTCCAGACCACGACCAGTAAACAAAGCGGATATGACTCATTGCTCTCGCTCATTCCACTTAGCAACGCTATGAGACATTGAGCCCATTTTCTTCATACGATTGCCATCCTCACTTTTTTTATGTAGTAAAGACCAGAGTATTAACTGAAAAAAAGCAGCACAACTGACCTGGCCCAGTAGGAGAAGTCATAGTGGAAGGGGCCGGTCAGTTCATCGGCCTTCTCTTGGATAGGAGGGCTATCGTCTCGGGCACCTCCGTCCTCTTCAGCGGCGCGGCGCTCTCGCTCCTGACGGCGCAGCTGGATCTCTTGAAGCTGCTGCTCCTGCCTCTGCTCCTCCAGGCTCCGCAGAGGACCCAGCACCAGCGCCGGCTCACTCTCAATAGATGATCTGGCAGAAAAAAAAAAAAAAAAAAACATAAGAGCTGGACATTTGCAGAAAGATGACCAGCAGCTAATACTAGCACACAGGGACTCTAGTGTTAACACGGCGAGTCCTTACTTGATGGTAACTGTGACGTCTAGGATCTTGTCGGTGGTGATGAGCCCAGTCATGTGATGCCGAACTGCGGTGAGGGTCAGGATACTGGGGGACGAGCTGTTGGACACAGGTTAACAACAGACGCTTAGTCGAACTGCAAAGAGGGAGAGCACTCTTAACCCAGTAATAAAAGGACACAGCTTCTTAATACTTACGTATCGTAGGTGTAGAAATCCTGCTCAAACTGGTGGCAGGACCGAGGGGTGACTTTGTAAACACCTGTGCAAGCAGTTTTAGTTGATTAATTACTTTGCTCCAGTTTTATAGGTAAGGCCTTATGGCTAAAAACACTGTCATTTAACTATGCACAGGGGAACACTGATATTTTTCTATTCTTGATATGCTAATTCATGCTATGTTTAGCCAACGAGAGGTCGGGACAATGAACCTCACCAGGCTTGGAGAGGCAGAAGCGGTTGACTCCCTTAGAGAGGTTGTACACGCCGACGTTCTCAGGTTTGCTGCCATCTTGGAAGAATTCCTGTGCAGAAAAAAAACAAAAAACGTATTCAGTTAAGAGTCAGAATAACAATTGTAACAACTTTTACAACACCAGGTCCTGATTACTCACCAAAGTAATGGCGTGGGAAAGGGAGCAGCGCAGGATGTAGCCAATCTGTCTGAACTCCACCCCTGAAACGTCAGAGTCCAGAACCTCCACCTCCATGGACTTATGCTTCCAGCACCACTCCTCATGAGGGATACTCACTGACGGGCGTAAACACAAGAGAGAAAAAATGAATCAACAAACAGACTAAACGAAACATAACAGATGTGGATGTTTGTTCAAAAGGATTAAATCTGTCCCATCAGAAGCCGTGATCTCCCCAGGTCCAGGCTTAAGTTATAATTGTCAAGATAACAAGATCTTGTTATTATCTCATCATCAAAGTAAACTTCTTTCACTACTCGGGCCCGGCAACAATACAAGCTGAGTAAACATACCTTAAAAGATGCTGCGTGTGCAGATAGCTAACGGGCACACAGCAAACAGACTGAATGTATTGAACAAAAGGTGAGATGGATGTGGCACCAGAAGGGACAGAAACACTGGTTGAATAATGTGAGCTGAACCTGAAAGCTGGTGCTAAATATTAATTATGATCGGAAGCTGGTCATTACTTATTAATTTCCCACAAGCTGAGAAAGCAATTTGATTTCTGAATAGAAATATTAATAGGATAGAGGAGTCAAAAACAATGGTCGGTTTGATTTCTTCCAGTCAAAACTTGACTTTGCATTTGTGCTTTCCTTAAATGTTGATTTACCAAACTGCAATTACTCACAATGGTAATAACTTTTATTAACCCCAGAGGGAAACAAGTTGTTGCAAGTCATGAAAGAATAAATGTCACAATTATTATTATTATTACTACTATTATTAAAGCTGTTAAGTGTTATTGGTAGCGAGTCCTGACCTTTGTATTTCCCTGGTAAGACATTGTCAAAGGAGAAGCTGAGGGTGTCACTGCTGCCGGACAGAGCCACCGTCCTCCTCTCTCCCTGACGACTCACTGGCTGCAGGGTCACCGACAGGTCATCACAGGACGCTGGAGGTCAAGCAGAGGACACAAGCTCAGTGAACAGATGTCATAGTTTTATGGGGTTGAAGCCACATCAATCTAGAAACAAATGAAGTGTAAATGAACAGGTCCTCACCTAAACAGTAGACTTTCCCAGAGACAGAAGCCATGAATTGGGTGAAAAGAAGGTCTGTGAGGGGCCGGTCCACAAGGGAGACCTCCAGGGCCTGAGGCTGCAGAGCAAGGCCCGCCTTCACCTCCGGCTCTGGGAGCGATACCTGAACACGGGGAAGTATAACCGAAGTTACCTTGTAGAAAGGCTAGTTGTTACTCTACTATGAAAACACTGATAAATGATATCTCTGCCAATACATCTCAAAACCTTATAGTATAGTAATAATAGAACAATATTGACTTATTCTGGACCGTTTCTTAATAACTGCGAAGGATTTAGACTGCCAGGCTTTCCTTAGTTTTTGATTAAGATTATTTTATACATGTTTAATTTTTTTTAATTGAGAATGAAGAGTTGAGGGTATGCTTCTTGTTTATTAAATTGGTAACTGGAGGCTAATCAAATGTCGGTTTTGAGATATTCTAATCAAATAAGTAAATTTGAATTTCGGACTGACAACCTGAAACCATTAAGCCTCAGCTCACGGCTGTCGCTGGCTCAGAGGCATAATAAACTAGAAGCTGCCAGTCTTACATGGACACTGTAGTCTCCAGGTTTGGCCTGAAAGCAGAAGGCCCCCTGAGGATCGGAGTCGATGGTCCTGCTGGAGGCCTTGTCTTGGTCCTGGTGTGTCAGAGAGACTTTGTAGCGGCCCTGCTGCTTCATGCCCTCAGGCAAGAGGCTGATGGAGATCTGGCCGCACACACTGAACCTATGTGGGAGCAACAACAGAGTTCAGATCAGGCTAATTAGCAATGTGGTAACATGAAAAACCAAGCTGAGAGCACTGATGCTGATGTTTTACAATTCATTTTAAAACATGTATAATGGAAGAATTTGATTTGCTTTGTGAAAATGTATTCAGACCAGACGTACCCGGCTGTGATGATGTCAGGAAGTTGGGGTGTGTTGGGGGCGATCTTCACTGTGATTGGCTCAAAGAGCATGAGCTCCTTGCTGACACGGATGGTGTACGTACCAGCCGTCATGTTCTCCAACCTGAAAGAACCATCCTCCTTGCTGATGACTGTGAGGACAGAACAGCAAAGTAAGCTTGGTGCTAATAAAGCGCATACATATGAACCAATGAATGCACAAAATGAGCATTTCCACAATATATTTTGATATTGCTGACGCTTTTAAAGCTAAAGCATGGAGTCTTCTTGTATTGCCACCTTTGATGTGATTGTTGATGGACACTGTGGCATCAGGGACGCCTTCTCCTTCGACACTGTTGAGAACTCGGCCCGTCACAGAGAAGCCCATGACACGGAAGATGGGCTGCGTGAAAAGCAAAAGAAACAGCATTACGTGTCAAAAAGTGGTACCGTGCAGAAAATCTGTTCACATTCACAAGATAATGACAAATACTCAAACTAATATTGAGACATAATTAGATTCTTTACCTCCAGTTTCAAACTGTTGTGTTCCACCTTGAAATTCATCCTGGAAGGAGCGACATCGAATGTGATCCTTTCTCCCCGGTAGAAGGGCACCTGAAGGGGAAGGAGTTCACAAAAGCAGAATTAGTGGCAGAAATAATCTATTTACAACAGATGTTGAATTTAAAATGTCATGATATCTAATTCGCCATCTTCCTGCAATACCAGCTCAATGTATTTGCACAGTAATAATCTTTCTATATGGTGTTATTTAGTGGTAGTGGCAGAGTCTGCCATGGCCATGCTGGATTCATATTTAAATGAGATTACAGCATGATGTAATAAAGTCCTTCAACATGCTTATGCGGTTTATTCAAATAACCCGTTATGCAATCATCTGAGAATTTACATTATTATCTCATGGATATTAGCCTAGCTGTCACGCTTCTCTTTACAACGCATAAGTGCTGTTCGAAGTTACCGCTGTTTATTCAAAATAAAAGCATTCAACTGGGGAAACTCTGGCTGGCTTTTGTTCTTACAGTAAAATAACTGGATTTGTCAATGAGGCTAGCGTTACCATTATAGTTCATCAAAAATGTGTCTACAAAATAAGACATAAGAATTTGTCGCAGCCAGATTGAAATATTCCTGAGTGTAGTGGAACAAGAGGGAGCAGCCACAGTGAGCTGTTAGATGAAAAGCTGCAGGCGACACACACTGCACATCTCCAACTTCTCAGCAAGAAAATCAACTTCAAAGTTCTCACACAGGTGTCACAAAATTAACCAGGAGGGGGAATCTTAAAGACTGCATACTTTAAGTGAGATTAGAAACAGTGACGTCCTTCTTCTGCTCTTTACAGAAAGCTTACCACGGTGTACTCGCCGCTGGCCAGTGAGGGGAAGACGAAGGTCCCATCTTCCCTGGATAGAGCGCTGCACAGGTAGACCAGGGCGCTGTCCCCAGAATCTGCCCCCTCCACTGGAGATGTGTTACAGCCACCGACGTCCTGAAAACACATAAATATATGTGGAGGATTAATTTATGGCTTTGTGGTTATAATTCATACAAAATGTCATGATATTCCAGAAAAAGCTAAAAGCTAAAATGAAAGCAGACAGACTTTCACCAAATAATGCAGGACAGAGGAGACTTGACTAAGAAATCATCATCTGTTTTGACTCCTTACTGTTTAAAAAAAAAAAAAAATGTTGGTTTACCTCTTTCTTGACTGCAGCTGAGTACAGCAGGAAGGTGACCTCTTTCATGGGCTCTCCATCACTGCGGACCTCCCCCGAGACATCGTAGCCTCCAACTACCAGATGGTCGACGGCCGGGGCATTGGCGTTGGAGACGAGCACTGAGGTGGTGCTCTGTGGGAAGACGGAACAACTGTCACCACAACAGTTACAGAGAGGATTTGGAAATAATGTTCCTGTCAGGAGCAGCGAGATCACTGGTGGAGATGATTAGTTATAAACCTCATTGTGGGGTACTCTGTTAATAAAAAATAGAGATATCTAGTCTACTAATGTATTTTTTATTGTTTTACTGTGTGTGTGTTATTTAGTTTATACATATAGTGTGTTCTCAGATCTCTCTTCTAAATAACATAACAATATGTTAGAGACTGGGGGTAACATTTGGGGGGAATCACAGGTAGTAAAGAAAAATGTGACCATGGCAACAATGTTTGATTTGATCAAGGAGCAGTCAGCCGGGTTAAATGTTGAAGCCAGAGCAAAGAATGACTACTAGAGCAAAGAATGACTACTAGAAATGTTGTAGTGAGGCCAAACTTAATTACCATCTCCAACACAGAGTTAATACATATTTGGGTCCCAAAAGCTACTTCAATTTCTTCTTACCGCTCACCTGGTAGATATTGAATGAAAAAAATAAAATATAAAAAAAAATAAAATAATATATATATATTTATTTTTTTAATTTACCCTCTGAGAGCCACGAGATCGCCGGCATATTAGACAAAATCTCTTGTCTGCCTCTTTTTAACCATAAAATGTGACTTCTGTCATTCAGAGGATTAATGGCTTTGGGTCTTATTGTGGTATTTTGGAGGGTTTGTCATCATTTTCATCAACTCTCAAGTGAAGAAAAAAATTCTATAAATTGAGCACCAAATCTGGGTAATAAAATTGTTTCATCCCAAAAATTGCTGCAACATCTTATGAGACATAAGTGATCATAAGAATGGCATCATATAGTTCCACCGTAATGTCTTATTAATTCTAATTAATAATTTTGATTTATGACTAGAACAACTTGACACAAACTGGTGAGCTGAACTTCAAATCAATCTTCAGGTTCTTAGCTTTCAAACGATGTATAGTACTGTGTGGCACAAACAGTTGATGTGCTTTCCCCCCCAAATAAATCCCCAGTGATCCCCTAAAAAAGACAAAAAAAATGTCTACATGGGTCTCCAAGGGTAAAGAAGATACAAAAGTTTAAAATGTTAGATTAACAGGAAGGTTTGCTCGCTTATCACTCCACAGCTCCACCACAAATTTGCGCTTTCTAGCTCTCGTAAATGCCAAAGCAAACCCAAAGAACAACTCTTTACTCAAATGTTCCTTAAAAAAAAGGCATGTGTGACATCACTTATGATACATTCATATGTCTATATAGTCGGCACTGTTGATATGGTCTAATGACAACTGAAGTGAAGGTACCAACCTGCTCGAGTGTCCAGGAGGGATGGGCAGCTGTGATGTCATAATTTCCAGGGAGTACTTTTAAAAAGGTATACCTGTTTTAGGAAGACCAACAAAAAAAGCCACTGAAATAGCAAATAAGTTAAGAGACATAAGTTTACTGCCAAATAACACGTGTAAAGCCTTAAAAGAAAGAAAAGGTGAGAGCCACTTACTTTCCTCCGGGCTGTGTGACGACACTCTGAAGTCTCTCCTCTGTTCCCGCTCGGGTGAGTCTGACTTCTACACCAGCCGGGCCCAGGAGATGGCCCTTACTCAGAACCTGAAGGGAGAGAAATTCATGACATGAATTCATTCCTTGACCCCCCCTTTGTGTGCAGATCAGCTTTTAGGGTGTTCAAGACAAAATGTTTCCCATTAATGAGGCACGAAACCCTTCAGATTTCTCACCGTTCCTGAGACGGAAAAGCCGGTGAAAACAAAGTTGATGTCTTCTTCTTTGGTACAGATGTCACTCACTCCATCCACGTGGAGGTCAACACTGGTCGGCTCTGGTTAGTTAAGAGGCAAAAAAGAAGGGAAAAAATTAAAAATCACAGAACAAAAGACGAGGCAAGAACATAGATAATGCAAGCATGTCCTGGCTTAAACGAGATCTGGTAAATTGTGAGGATGCAGGTGTTTTACAATCTTACCAAAGCTCCACCCGAGAGGCGGCTCAATCTTCAAAACAAAGTCTCCCTGTGTAAAAGAGACAAACCTATAGATTACAACCATCATCAATGAATAAAAGGAGTTAAAGGTTCTCGGCGGAGTGGATATCATACCTTATCATAGAGAGGGATCATGAAGTAGCCATTGATTGGAGCACAATCAGTTTGGTATTTCAAGGAACCTTGTTTGGTGTACAGCTTGATCTGTTCATGAGAGAAGACAGAAAGTGATCATTAAATGACTCTAATAACGACATAAGACATTATTAACAGTCTGTGTGGCTTTAGCACTAGGCTGAGTGGCTCATTGGAGTCATTTGTATCAGCTGTCATTCACAGACAGGGTTTAGTTAATGTCACTAATTAACCAAATGGCTAATCCGAGGGAGGCTGTGAATGAGCAGGATTAGGACTGCAGGCTGGTAGGAGGGTGAGGAGTGAGGAGTGAGCACCGTTTACCGTAAATAACGTAACAGCAGAGTCACTGCCCATCTTTAGGCGCAGGCTGAAAACTCACCTCTTCAAGAAGTACTACCCTGAGCCTTCCTCGTAGCACTTATTGCATTCATATTAGTTGTTGCACTTACTGTATTTGTATCAGTTCGCTGCACTTATTGAATTCGTATCTGTTTACTGCACTTATCCTATTCGTAGTAGTTTGTAGCACTTATTATATTCGTATTAGTCTGTTGCAATTATTGTTTTCGTAGTAATTTGCCTCTGCACTATACTTTTGCTCTGGTTTATGCTTTAAGATGCTTGTTTAAGAAAGGAGATGCACTTATGACTTCTGGTGACTAGTAGTTCTCTTGAATACCTATGTTGAATACACTTCCTGTAAGTCGCTTTGGATAAAAGCGTCTGCTAAATGACTGTAATGTAATGTAATGTAATGTACAACACCGCTGATGTCAGAGTCGTTAGAGTCAACCGTGACCTCGTAGAGAAAACATCCGGGGTAGAAACTAGCAGCTAGCTAACAGCTCCGTGACGTTAAACTAGCGTCATGACCCGTAACCCGGGGTGTGTTCGCCGTGGTCGTTTCAGTCAAGCTGACAGTCAACCTTCAGCCTACTACGATGCAGCAGCTAGCTGTTAGCATGCTGCTAGCTGTTAGCATGCTGCTAGCTGTTAGCATGCTGTTAGCTGTTAGCATGCTGCTAGCTGTTAGCATGCTGCTAGCTGTTAGCATGCTCCTAGCTGTTAGCATGCTCCTAGCTGTTAGCATGCTGTTAGCATGCTGCTAGCTGTTAGCATGCTGCTAGCTGTTAGCATGCTGCTAGCTGTTAGCATGCGGCTAGCTGTTAGCATGCTGCTAGCTGTTAGCATGCGGCTAGCTGTTAGCATGCTGCTAGCTGTTAGCATGCGGCTAGCTTCGCCCTCTCACCTCGATCAGGGAGTAGTTGATCTCCACGTCGGACTTCACGAACCCCCCGCACGCCACCACGATGTCCTCGGAGGACACGGCCAGGAGCTGGGAGTACGTGATGCAGAACAACACCCACAGGGCTCCCACGTCAGCCCGGATCGTAATTCTCAACATCTTTAGCTGACTGATCTCTCGATGAGCCGAGCAACAGCACGCTGTCTCCGGTTCCGTAGCAGCTGAGCCGCTGTCATCGGCGGGCTGAAGAGTCGGGAGCAGCGCCCCCTGCTGGCTCGGAGGAGTCACTGCAGCAAGGCCACTGTGACTGGTTTTTAAGGTTAAAAAAAAAAGATTGAAGATTGTTTGACAAATGTCAGTGTTTTTTATTGTTAAGGCACCACAGTCATACATAATGAGTCATAATAAAGTATTTCCCCAAATCTGACTCAAATTGTATTTCTAGTTCTAAAATTGTACCAACATCCACAAGTAACAACAATTGACAGTCAAGTATCTTTTTTTGTTTTAATCTTCCAGTTGAAATTATAGATACATATCCTACCGCTAAGATTTATATGATTAACTTACTGCCTGGGGGCTTTACATTGGTAGACGGGGTTGCTCAATTTCCCCCCCACACCCTTTTCCACTCGCTGTTTAACCGCTTACAGACAGAATCAGACACGATTTAAAAGTTACACAACTGTCTTCGATGTGGATTTATATATTCAGTGTACAACACTTTTCAAGGTTTGATGCCAAAGTCAAAACTGTCTATTTGATATAGAAAAGTGTTTATCAGAGGTATTGGGAGTGAAATTGAATTGTAATCCATCCATTTGTATATTTCATGATAGAAAGATGAAGAGGTATCCACTGAGTAGGATCATTCATTTTTTTTTTATCAATTGTATTAAGAAACTTATTCTAAAACACTGGAAATGCCCACACCCTTCTACAATGGAAAATAGGGAAGAAAAAAAAATATATATAAATATGTGTGCGTGTGTATGTATATAGTATTTGGGAAAGTTAAATAAAATCTTTAAAAACAAAACAGTCACAGTAATGAAACATTTTTACAGATTAGTATTTGGAAATGTATTAGTTCTTTGCATTATTATACAACCTCAGTGTTTTTTTTGATAATGATAAATGGTAAAATCACACACGACGCACAATGAACAGACTGTAGTGTAAATACAAAATATATAAAAGTAAGAAAAACAATAGTGTTAATACATTTAAAGTGCATACAATCAGAAAGGTTTTTTAAACTCCAGTGGTTATAGTAATTCAAGTCCTTCTCAGAAGGAAAAGATGCACGCCTCAGGAAAAAACACCACAAAACATCTGACCAGCAATGGTCATTCTGGTTTTAAAATACTTGATCATTGTGGCCTCATAGTAGTTTCATGATATGAGATTGTCAACAAAAGAACACAGAAAAACACACATGAATGTAAGCAGGTCCATAGCAGCTCACATCATTTCAGATATTAATTTGGTTTCAAAATCCAGTCCGTCCGTCCAGTCTCCGGTTTTGGTCTGTGATGTCAGGCCCTTGCTTCACACATGTGTGGAGGAGTGGGGAGGTGAGTGTGCCAGTAACACACCTTCATCGAAATTGTTGGAGAAGCTGGTGTGATAGCTGGGGCTGCTTCTGCTGCTCTTGCGGGGCTGGGACTTGGACACAGGGGATTTGATCGCTGAGAGCCTCTGGGCCTGGCACAGCTTTTGGATCAAGAAACGTTTGTCACGGCCCTCCTGGGAAACAAAGTGACAACAGATAGTAGATCCCATTTTTTTTGTTAAAACTCAAATGCTGATCAAGCATGGTCAATGTATGATTAAGAAAAGAGAAATAGACTTAACTAGACTTGGTTTTTGAAAAACCTACCATGACTAGCTGGTCCCGTAGTTGGTTAATAACTCTCTTGTGCGCTCCGGCTAGTGCGATCACATAAAACATGGCCAAACTGCATGGGAAAATGAAAGTGTTGTAAAAATTAGAGTAAAGAACACTTGTTATCAACAGTTAAAATACTGGAATATCTGACGTAAACACGTACCAGGTGACCACGAAGAAGGAGACAGCGAAGGCCTCTGATGAGAGAGCGAAGAGGAGTGTTTTGATTTCATGAGGCAGCTCAGCTACTGTAGCTGGCAGCACCTCCCAGGAAGTGTTGTAATTAACAAACGGTCCACAGGCCTGGGAAGCGTTGATTCTGTGTAACAAGAGATCGATGAATGAGACACATGTAAACAGTTCGGCTTATTAAGTCAGGGAAATGCAGAAGACATAAACAAGTGTCTCCATGTATATTTAACAGTAAAAATCATGAGATACATACTGACATGGCCAATAAGCTGAAGTTAAAACATAACATGGTTATTGACTGCATTACTCACTGGGCCACACTAATAGTGACGGGCACACAGGCCAGAGCCAGGCCAATCAGCAGCACAACCAGGAAGAAGAAGTTGGAGCTGGAAGCTCGGAATGGACGTGTGGCCGGACGGCAGTTTGATATCAATGAGACCTAAAACAAAGAGCAGATAGAACATCGGGAACTTCTACAACATCGGATTATGATCTATGTTAAAAAAAATTTAAAAAGTTTGAGACTAACCTTTTTGATATAGAAGATGAAGAAGTATTTAATAGTGCAGATGGCCGGCAGAATGGGGCTGTAGAAGGTTCCGATCCAGCAGATGGTCTGACCGTAGACGATCTCTAGCACATTCTGAGGAATTGCAAACTCCTGCTGGCCCCACCACTTAGCCAGGCCACAGTCACAGTAATTCACTATCAGCCTGAGAAGTGAAGAGGAACAGAAAGGACACGGTTACAAATGACTAAAGAACAAAGGGTGAAGAATACTTCCCCCTCACAGTATTACCAGAGGAAATGTATTACGTCAACAGTCATAAAGAGACAGAATCCTCTCCAAATGCATTAAGATGATCATATTTTGATCACACTGACAGACGTTTTTAAGTTTGCTTTCACACCTGACCTGTTGAGTTTGTTTGGGCAGGTGTGAAAGGATGAGACGGATACTGACTGATGTCTGTGTTCTTCATTCTCTACTTCACTCATTATTGTGACATCAAGAATATATATTTTTTTTTAATTGACATCTTAGATTTGTTTCCAGTGAGATATTATTGAGTTTATATAGTGACTTTGCTGTTGTAATCACTACTGAAACATCTAGTCATATTCAAAATATTATTAGATTCTTATCCTGTTCTCAATCTTTTTTCAAGTAACTTATCAAAAAGCTTTTATTTAGTAAAGAAAAAAGAACCGATAAGAGTATCAATAAAGAGATAAACCGATAAGGATTATTGATGAGGCTAGTAGTATTGATAAAATCCTAACGATACCCATTCCTACTTCAAATTGATCTGCATAAGGCCATGTATGTAACCATTTATGCAAATCCACATGTATGTACAGCGTTTCTTCTGATTTATATGTTTGTATCCAACTCTGAGTACTTTGTGAGTTCATGAAGTCCTCTAAAAGTGTTTGACAGCGATTCCACAGTAATAAGCCCAGAATTAGAACTTTACAAGACACCTCGTGCGTGTGTCCGTGCACCGGTACTGATGACTCAAGATGACTAACGCGAAACTGTCAAATCAACAAGTCCCCTGTCCGTATAACTTCATGTTTACTACTCCTGTTTCGTTTGTAAAAAGTCAGAGAGAACAGTAACCAGACCAGAACTAAAATGCAACAATCTATATTTTTGTTCCCCTTGGTTCGGACCATATGAACCTTAGGTTTCAGTTGAGATGATGGAGATGTTTTTTTAAAGATGAGAACTTACTTTCTGGGAAACTCCACAAAGATGGTGACTGCGACAATGATGATGAAGTCAAAGATGGTGAGTTTGTACATCTCCTGGCCCACACGGGTCTCCCAACACTGTGGACAACAAGAAAACAGATAAATAAAGAATATATCATCATAACATTGTCGGGAGGTACTTTGGACACCCATCCCAGCATCATGTGTCATGACTTACAGAGTAAAGCTTATGGTTATAGCCACAGATGCAGGGCTCAATTTCACATTTAGTGATCTGAGACCAGAGAGAGAAGAGCAAAACCCCAATACTGGTCAACCGCATGAAGACACACCTGAGAAGAAAAGGGACAAAAAAGTAAAGAGAGTTACTGAGCACAGAAGTGGCAAGATGAACACATTGTCTTTCCCCCTTGAGTTGTACACATTTTTGTCATTACTCTCAGTACCGACTTTATGTATTAAATCCTCCTTTTTGCATCATCTATTAATCTCCTAATCGTCTCCTAATGCAATTACTTTTCAAGTACACCTCAGTAGTGAGAAAATGGATGACTAAGTGGTCCATGAATGATGGTCCACTATACCTCATCAGTGTGAAGCGGATCTCGAACGCAGGCGAGTAGTCCTCATAATTGATGATAACGGAGAAGAGGAGGGGGGTGATGAAGTTGGCCAAGGTGATGACAATTGAGGGTAGATACTCGTAGATGAGATCCATAATGAAATTCTCCTGCAATCAAGCAAAAAGTGTTGTCCGCTGAAAGTTTTTGTCTTAATTGAATACATAAACTTTTCCCAGCAAATGGAAAGAGGACATTAAAGAGTCAGGAGCTCATTTTTATACAGAAGATATAGTATAGAACTAGAAAATACAGAAACATTTTTTCTAGTGGTGACAAGCAGTTACTTGGAAAGAAAGCTAATAATAGAAAGTCAAAGCGGAGGTCAAAGGACATCATCAACATTTCATTACCTTTATCTTATCCATCTGTACTTTCTGGGAGAAGCTGGTGGCTACATAAATGCTGTAGAAGCAACTAGCCAGTACGGCGATGACAAAGAGGTTGAGAATGAGGCGGATGAGGTAAATCCGACATCTCTCCTTACGGGTGCGATCTGCTATTTTCTGTTTGATCCTCTCTTCTTCCAAATCCGTCTGGGGATATAAGAATATGCAATTTTAGAAAGAGGCAGACAAACATTCAGTGGATACTAAGAATAAACATTTGCAACAAACCATTCAATTCTGAGAGAACAAAATAAATGGGTCAAAATGCCTGAGAAGATCTTTTTTCAACTGCTCTTAATTACAAAACACCCGGAAGATTGTGAGAGGTAGAAATCTTATACTTCTTCCATAACGCATATAGCTTCATTCTTTTCCTACAATATGCTGCTATTTAGGTTAACATTGTACTCTGAGGATGCTCCTGCTAAATTCTGTCCTAAAAAACATCTTGTTCAATAGAAATGAGCAACTAACCCTGAGCTCGTAGAGCAAACTGCTTCTCTTCAGCCTCACTGCGTTCTCGTTGGTGATGCAGAAGTCCCAGCCGGCAAAAATCTTGTTGCAAAAGCTCTGAAAGCGATCCTCATCCTGAACCAGGTTACGTTTGAACCCCGTGGCAGACCTTGAAGAAAAGTTATTTGAAGCGTGTAACATATCCAGAAATTTCCGGTTAATTCCTCATGATTTTTGTCTATTTTACCTTTTAACTATCCAGATGAGACTGAGGAACAGGTAGGCTATAGTGACCAGCAGGTAAGCCAGTGGCAGATTGTAAGTGGCCTTTGGGAAGTGTACTTTGTCCACTTTGTAGTAGCCGTAGAAAAGATAGGTCTGTTCCAGAAAGCCCTGCATGATTAAGCACAAAAGTTGAGTGAGGAACCCAAATGCAAACTTTCTTTTTTGTACAGAAGCCATTCAGTTTGAAGTGAAAAGGACTTACTCCACCAGACAGCAGATCTGTGATGTGCTCATGAAAGATGACCAGACCTCGCCGGGTGCTGCTTGGATAAAAACTGCACACATTTCCTGAAGTAAACAGAGGAACAAACAAGCTTAAGACTCTTCAATACCTAGTTTATGCTCAAGGTTGAAACAAGCAAGCGTCCTCTCACTGTCATTCTGGTTGTAGGTGATATTTCCTGCAGCGTTGGGAGCTATGATGATGGGCAACATGACGAAGCTGAACATGAGCACAAAGATGACCAGGTTGAGCGTGACCAGGAAGCGCAGGAAGGAGAAGTAGGACAGGATACCTGTGCCGAACATCCCTATTGAGTGGAAGGAAAAGAGAGGGAGAAATTTACTTTTGGGACAACAATATTTTTGTTGGAGCAGAAGTGTATTTACTCATGTGGGCCGTCCTGAGTAGAAATCAATAAACGCCTCTGAGGCCTTAGGACAGTCCATCTCATTTTTCATCTCTCACCCTCTATGAGGTGGATGTCTCCCCTCCAGAGCTTCAGGGAGCTCAGCCATTCACGGGCGTCGTCCCTCAGCCTCCTCAGATACCTGCGGGTGCTCAGCCTCAACTGTATAAAACTGCTGAGCTCTCGATTCTCCTCCAAGCGCTGTGTTCTAATAATAAAACACATTGTATGTTGAGAAGTTTTGCAATATGATGCTTTTTAAACATGACCAACAATAAAAAAAACGATTTTGTTTAACATCTTAAAACAAAGGGGGTCTCCTACATGTCCCTGCGTTTCTCAGCCATGGTCCTGGGTAGTTCCCTGATGGGTCTCTGAGCCGTCTGACTCTTCTGTTTCTCCTCGTTCCTTCTGAATGTGCTCACGCCCCATTTCCCACTGCCAGAGGAGACGAGTCGCGCTCGGGAGCTGCCTCTTCGCTTGGAGCCGACAGTCGACGACTTCCTGCGGTACAGCAGGGACTGGTAGCTGGGGAGCTGGTCCAACAGCGGGTTACCATTGACTCGTCCACTGTGATTCGTGTAGAAGACTAGAAAAAACGTGAATAAACATGGTTAGATCTCAAAGAGTTAATTATATTTGACAATGTGGCGTTCAAGGCTACTGTCTAATAACAACTCTCCCACTGTTATGATATGGTTAAAACTGACAAATTATTAATGTATTAATCTGTTACCACTGGAATGAAGGTCATTATAGTTGTAGTGACAGATGGTGATAATGTTTCAGAGAAGACAGAGAAGAAAAAACACAGCTGCCAACATTTGTTGACTATTCAAATCCACTAGGGTCAGATACTGATCACAATATCAGCAAAAATCAATATCTGCCTAGTAATCAAACTGTATGTCTTGAAACTAAATCCCAAAGAAGCCTTGAAAGGGGACTTTAGCCTGCCATGAGTAACTTTCACAATTAAAACAGTTGTGGATAATTATTGATATAAACATGTTAGGAGGTAGTTTTATGATTCTATATATATTAAATTATAAACTGTATCCACATGTTAGTATCTTGAGTGGGAGTGAATATATGTGAGTTGTCAGACATCAGTGTAATGAAGGCAAAATGAGTTGTCCTGTAAGAAGCAGACATTTCTGATTTCTGATTATTTATTTATATATTTATTTATAATTTATTTATTTATATATATATTTATGATTTCTGATTAAATTAATTAATTAATTTAAATTTTTATTTTATTTTTTGTTTGTTTTTAGTGTTTTATTATTATATTTGATTATTGTGATTGTTTTACCCTGTGCAGCACCTTGAGATTTCTTTGTATTTTAGTGTGCTATATAAATAAAATCCATTATTATTATTATTATTATTTCACAATATTTAAAATAACAAGAGGGTCTAGTTCCAGGAGATAACCAAGAAGCAGAGTCAGCAAGGAAAAATGCAAACAGATTAAGCAAAGAGACTATAAACTGAAAGAAACCAAACAACTCCTTCAACAAGAGAGTTATCAAACGTTACCAGGCTGTTTAGTAGCAGGTCAGAGTGGTCAGCCTGTTGTTTGAGGATCTTTGGTCTAAGTTTGAGGCTAGCATCGTTAGCTGGTTAGCTAAGGCTGAAACTGACTGTTCAGTGTTGCGATAACTTCAAAGCTTACCTGAGTCGACCTCCATGGTTTCCTTTTCTGAATATAATTAGATAGCTATTGAGTGGATAGTATTAGTTAATAATTGACCCAGAATAGTTGTTGTTCTGCTGTGAGTGGACTCTCCGCTGTCAACACACAGCCTTCCCAGAGACAACTTCCTGAATGAGGATCATGTGGATGTCCGGGAGCGGCTCAGACCTCAAACGCACCACGTCTGTGTTTAAATGACCATTTGAGGATTTTACTTGTTTAACAATGTAAAGTCTGTTTTGATTGGTTGATATGTTTCTTACTCATTTTCTTAACCCTCATCTACTGTATAAAGTTGTGTAAGATTGTTAAAAAGAGAACTTGAAACTAAATTGAGTCTAAATAGGCTGTTGCACAATATTAACAACAATAATAATAATAAAAAGAAAGAAAGAAGATTGGTTAAAACCAGGTTAAACCATCCATCCATATATCCATATATCTATATATCTATATATCCATATATCTATATATCTATATATCCATATATATCCATATATCATATATCTATATATATATATATATCCATATATCCATATATCCATATATCTATATATCCATATATCCATATATCTATATATCTATATATCTATATATCTATATATCTATATATATCCATCCATCCATATATCTATATATATCTATATATCCATATATCTATATATCCATATATCCATATATCCATATATCCATCCATCCATATATCTATATATCCATATATCCATATATCTATATATATATCTATATATCCATATATCCATATATCTATATATCTATATATCCATATATATCTATATATCCATATATCTATATATCTATATATCCATATATCTATATATCTATATATCTATATATCCATCCATCCATATATCTATATATCCATATATCTATATATCCATCCATCCATATATCTATATATCCATCCACCCGTCTGTCTACCTATATATGTACTTTATTTATTGCCATGTCTATGCAGACAACATCAATAAGTCAGCCCCACCATAGGCCAACCTATAATAGATAAAACATGGACTGTTGGATACCCACCTGAAGTGCAGGATGCCAATTAAATTTCAACCTTGAGGGTTCAATTATTTTTGTCACAATACAAAGTGTCCACATGGGATTTGCATGGCCTATCCAGAGGAGGTGGACTTTTACCTTTATGAACTCTGCACACACTTCCTGGTAGCCAGACAGTCCTCTGTTTTATCTCACTGAAGGTGTTTCTCAGGCTTATTCACAGGTCGCTCCTCTGTCTTGGACTGTTAAAAAGACTTGAAGCCACTTTTCTGCAACTCTAGGACATTTTGTAAGGATTGTTTTTCTGTTATTCTACCACCATCACAGCACTACCAGGTAAGCAGGGTTTCAGAACAGAACAGAATGTAGTTTTATCAATAACGTTTCATCATCTGCACAGTGTAGTAAATATATCAGCTCATACACTTATAGTCTCACTTTATGAGTTTTTTTGTCTCTAACATCCAGTGTAGATTTGTCAGACTGCAGTTTTCTGTTCACTGTTATTCAGATTTTCCTATTCTGCTATCCTTCAGTTACTCTGTGTGAGAACCAAAGACTACTGCATGTGGTGGAAACCAAACCTAATGTCTAAATTAATGATGAACAGACGAGGTTGGCACCTAGAGATTAAATTACACATGCTTCTCCCTGACAATGTAGCTGTCACTCTGAGCAAAGAAAGGCACTAGGCTTTAACATGTGATGCTTCTTGCTAAGGCACCACTAAAGTTGACTTAACTGGAAACTGAAGCCTCAATACATCAAGTAATGAAGGCATATACTCTCATCTTTCTCTCGATAACTTAACACACTATTATAGTAATCTAAAGAGCAATTTCTTTACAGTGTTTTACTGAACCTGGACTATACAAACATCAACATATTATACACGAAGAGTGACTGCGACAGAGTGAGCTGAAGGATCATCGTCGTCTCCAAAGAAGAGGGAAAGGATCAATTTGACAGATCTCATGACAAGTTTCAGAAACGGAGGATTATTCAACCCTGCCTACCATGACAGCGAGACTCTGGAAATTGATAGAAGGTTTGTGGTAATAAAACATAAAATGTGGTTTTGTCTCAGTGGATCATTAATTCAGAAAAACCTCAATTTATCAAAGAGTGTGTTTGAGTGAGTGCTGGGTCTTTACTTGTACTCAAAGGTCATGTTATGTACTGTGAGGGAATGAACAGGGTGTCCTCAAGGAACAACAGTAATGGGTAAAAATGTTAAGGTCTGAAAAAAACACTACAGTAAACTTTAGGGCCACATATATAAATCCATTATATTATAGACTCTAGAAAAATAAATCCTGCACTTCCTTGTAGGAAATAATATCCTTAAAATGACCCGCTGGAGAAAAACAATCACCTCCATCTTAGTCATATCTATAACACTTAATTACAGATAAAGATCTTGAAATTCCAGTTCCTTTCTTGAACTGATAACCCCTGTGCTCTCCTAAACGATTTATCCTCACGTTATTTGTTCTGTGTGGTCTCCATGTCTTCCAGTAAAACACACCACACTAACCCCTATGCCAGGGGTGAGAGGCCAGACGGACAATACTCGACCGGTCAGATCAGCGGTGATGAAGCTGTGGGGAGAATGCCGTTGGGGGGCTGGCATGAGGAGAACTTGAGGGGGAGTGAAAGCATCCCCATGGAGCGCATCTCAATGCGCCTAGGAAGTCCGTCATGGCAGCATGACCTCAGTGAGTGTCCAAGCTGAACTATTGAACAATATTAAGTCTGTGTGTACATTTTTTTATATCTCTATAATATCACAGAAAAAAAGCAACATCATTTGGTGTTGACTACTCAGTCAGTTGGCTCTATATGTGTTTTGCACAGGCCTCTGCGTGTTGCTAAGTGACACTTCTGTTGATAGTTCTATTGTTTATCCTCACTTCTATTCAGGTCACAGTACGTTCCAAATCCCACCTGACTCTCAGTATGACCGATCACCTTCCGTGCGCCTTTCTTCTGCAACGTCAGGTAATGGTTAAACTAATCTTACTCACAGTTAATGTGAGCTCTGGTGCTATGGTATCGCCACACACACACACACACACACACACACACACACACACACACACACACACACACACACACACACACACACACACACACACACACACACACACACACACACACACACACACACACACACACACACACACACACGGCATTCCTTAAGTGTTCAGTCCTTGTTGGTTTAGAATTTCTATTTGAGAGTACATAATGTAATTGTGTTGAGCAGTCTTTATGTTGATTCATAAGCTTAATTTTTTTTTGAAATGTGTGCATATTTCCTTCTCTTTTTGTGTGTATACAAAGAAAAAAATGGAATGTCACCACAGACAACCAGTGTCTAATACTGCAAAGTATTGCGGTACTTTCATCAGTGGGCCATAGTCTCAATCACCATCGTGTTACCTCCCTTGGGGATTGATTGTAATTTAAGAGAAATGTATTTAAATGGAATTACTTTAAATGAAAATCCACTTTAAGTGCATTAACAGACAATAATTGAAATGAAATATGATGTTCATGTTGACCTGTTGACTTTGATTATCAATTACCTTAGCAAAGTCCTTTTGGATAATCATTAATGGAGGCTACGCACAACAAGAAATGAAAAGAAAGACCAGGAAGTTGGCAAAGAAAATAAAACAGAGGGACGGGGGTTGTGGGGAAAAGGTGTCTTAATCTGAAGGTTATTATCTAATGATTGAGGAAAACTGTTTTAATCATGCTGAGACATCTCATTTTTAGCCAGAAATGCAGCATAGCTTTATGGATGCCATTATGTCGGTTAGTCTGTTAGTGGGATCACCATTTTAACCCATACATAAATATAACAACAACTTTTTGATACATTTCCATAAAGTTAGGTTCAAACTATCACATATTGCTCAGGATGAACTGTGAGAACTTTTGTGATACATTTACTTTCTGTCTGTCATCAGATCAGCTCTTACATTTTTCCAATACTTTGGTTTATGACCAAATAAAACAATACCAAACTCCCATTAGCCACAATTTTACATTGTGATTAATGCCAAGTAGCGAATGGTAGCATCCTAACACGCTAAACTTATTTTTATTTTATTGGTTTATTTGGTAGGGACAGTGCACATTAATAAAACATTTCAGTAAATGTGCCAGAGTTAGCCAAGAGGCTATTTTTCATCTGTAGTCCCTCGACAGATGTTACAAAGCCCTAAAAACAGAATATAAGAATACAAAAAATACAAAATTATGTTAAATAGAACATGGACTAAAAACAAGATTTTCTTGCATTGTTAGACACTAAAAACATATATCAGAAGCAGAATACATAAAAAGCATGCAGAGTATGTAAAATAGTGTAATATCAGTCTGACAGGGCTAAACAACAATAAAATACATGCATGCATGTAACGGGTGGTGTGTGGACCCAAGTGCAGTACGACCAGGAGACAGTAATGTTCAGGAGCTTTATTCAAAGCGGAACAAACAGCAGGTAGACAGAAATCAAAAGGAGCAGAGGCAAATCTCGTGGTCAGGGACAGAAGGCTGAGTCGGTTTAACCGGGGCTGTGAGCTGAGAGAAATAGTGCAGGAAGAGTGAACAGGTGTGACTGTGACAATGCAGGTAGATGAGTGTCGACGGGCAATATCAAAACAGACAGACAGGTGACAGCAGACAGGCTGGGGGAAATTCAGCACAGATTGAGGAAGTAAGGCGCAGTTATGTTCTAGTGATAACAGAGCTGGGAACTATAGAACCATTTCTTTAAATTAGCTTTAAATGATACCCTGAGCCTTCCTCATAGCACTTATTGCATTCGTATTAGTTTGTTGCATTTATTGTTTTCGTAGTAATTTGCCTCTGCACTATACTTTTGCTCTGGTTTATGCTTTTAGATGCTTGTTTAAGAAAGGAGATGCACTTATGACTTCTGGTGACTAGTAGTTCTCTTGAATACCTATGTTGAATACACTTATTGTAAGTCGCTTTGGATAAAAGCGTCTGCTAAATGACTGTAATGTAATGTAATGTAATGAACTATATAAGTATATGATCTTGTACATGAGACAGACCATTACATATTTAATCATGTTTTCCCAACTGAACAAGTTATATTTTTGTTATATTGGGCAGTGATGATAAATAACAGTTTTTTTGTCAAGGATTTTGAGTGTTCTTTTTTACAATGACTGAAGTGGTTTTAGAGTAGTGGTGCTAGCCTGTGACCAGGTTGGCATGCTGACGTTGAGCTCAAAGCATCATCACACTTTAATTCGCAGGCTATATTGTGAAGCATAACCACACTACCTGTGAATGACAGTAATCATTTTAGTAATGCAGTTGGCACAGTAGTCAGACTCTGGCTGTGGCTACAGTATCATAGTTTTTATCAGGAGTAAAGATAATGTATATCTATCGGCATAATAGCACCCACATTAGCTCTTACTGTTAACCACTGCTATCAGCTGTACTTTCAGTCTATGTATTTACAGTGGGCAATACACATAAAGTTTAACTGCAGTTAATCAGGAAAATATAAAGAGAAGAAAGTAAATCAATGTGTTGGGAGGGTAATGCTTACATGTGTGAGCAGCTGCAAGTGTGACATTAAAAAAAGTCAAACTTGATGTCACCCTGTTCCTGTATTTACCATTTGCCTCGTTAGTTCACCATGATATATAAAGCTCTCTGGAATATTTCTTGTCGATCACTGCCGATCAGCACAGCACAAACTTCTCTCTTCATGTTGGTTCGTTCAGGTAACATGACGATGAGATGGAGAGGAATTACAATGAGACGGATGAGTTTGTTTCCTAGCGGGGATCCTGCCCACGTAGCCCTCACAGAGGATGCCATCAGGAACGAAATGGAGAATGGTAAGAGCATTGGGATGTGAAGAGTGACACCTTATCTACATTCTGGATGGGAGCCTGTGTAAATATCACAGGGAGGTCTTATCTTGTCATCTTGTGTGTGACAGAGGAACAGGACCTGGTCAAGGAGCTCGTTGCCCTGTCAACACGAGACCAAATTCGGGCCATTCGGGATCTTCCAATGAGCTTTGACGAGAAGAAACACATCAGGTGGGTCTTGACTGATAAGCAGTTAAAGGTGATAAGCCTCCTTGTCAGCGTCATCCCAGGTTAACTATTACATCCTGCTAAGAACCATAAATATAGAGTTCTGCATGCAAAGACATGGTAGTACTCTGTTGCAATAGAGATCACTAGAGGAAAAGATGCATGTGCACAAACTCACATATATACACACTGTTCTCTTTTTTCAAGGTACATTTCAGTAAACTATTAAAATGACAGAAAGTCAAAAGTTTTTTCTGCGGCTGTGTCACAATTTATCTAATTCATCGGGAGATATAGACTTTTGAGGTACTAATATCATTATCACTTTTAACATTGTTCTTAATTAAACTGCACCATTACCTTGTGTTTTTATATTCATAAACATACTTTTGTATATATATATTTATATGTGTACATAGTAGTTAAATGTTTATGCCTCTGTTATTTTACTTGTTGTTCTTGTTTCTGTTTTATTTGTCTATTTCTGTATATGTACTTTAAGAGCTTCAGAAAAAAGGAGTCACATTCCTTGTATTGGTACGCATACATGGCCAATAAAGCTGATTGTGATTCTGAATCTGATTCTAATTACCTCCACAGGAGCCAAGTGCTGGCGTTCAAGTCTTCCAAGAAATCTCGCCAGTTCACATGTTTTGCAGACTGCTCTGAGAATGTGTCACTGGTAAGTAAACAACATGCTTCAACGACATACTTAAACAACTCCTTGAGAGTACATCTGTTATGTAACCTATGCTTTATTCTATAGATGTCACATGTTGCTCTCTCAGTCTTTCCGCAGGTTTGGCTACAGTATCACTTCAGCCCGGCAGACCCTGGAGCTGTGGCAAGGCATCATGAAAGAGATCGGTGGCAAGTTCGGCACCAGTGTCCTCACCTATTTCGTGTTCCTCAAGTGGCTGCTCATGTTCAACATTTTCTCCTTCCTGGTCAACTTTGGCTTCATCACCATCCCGCTGCTTGTTTACGACCCCTCCCCCAATATACCTGCCAATGTGAGCTTCAGCGGACTGGAAATACTAACTGGAGCTGTAAGTGGAGAAAACTATCCAAATGATCCCCAATACATATCAATTGATTGTATTCAAATTATTGGGCAGTTTAAAAGGTGCTCTGATCAATATTTTTCATATCAACAGTGGATGAAATTACTACGTGCAACATTTAAAAGTTGCTTTGTATTTATGACCACAAAATAATTATCAGCCGAGCAGTTCCCCTCAGCTTTACTGAGCCTTTTAGCGTCTTCCAGGTCATTTTTGGTTTTCTTTTAGTCCACCTCCAGACAGGCAGCTGTTTTCAGCAAAAAATAAAAAACACTCACATTAACCAACTATGCACTACCTGTCCAGGCCCAATGGGAAGACATACTTAGCTGGTGAACATATTGGAGCACAAAGCAGCTAAAGAGACAGATATTTCCCACAGGAGTTGATGGAGACCAAAAACAGAGCTTAAAGGAGAGTAAATATTTGATGTTCATTTGTCAGATGGCGAGAACTACAGTTCCAAATGAATACCAGTGTTACTCTGTGCCTGCTGGAAGTGTCAATAGGAAACTGTTTGCTAACATGTTAGCCATGATTACTTTATACAGTGATATGTAAATGTTATCTCTACAGCGTGTTGTGCTTCTCCCAAATGGACAAAAATCTTTCATTAATAATATATAACAAATTAAATTGTATAAAATATAGATGCTCAGTATAAATGTTTTTTTCAATGTATAGTTAATGTGTTGTGGTTTCTCCAGGGTTACTTCCACTACACCGTCATGTACTACGGCGGCTACAGCAATGAAACCCTGCATGGCCTGGTGGAGTACAACATGCAGTTGGCCTATTTCTTCACCATTGCAGTCTACATGGTTCTGTGCGGAATTGCACTTATCTACAGGTTAGTTTATTTTCTGTATAGCTAGAATGTATATCACAATATTTTGGGTTTATTGCACATCCTCTGATGCAAACACATTTGTAAGTTACCCATTTCCCTCTCGCAGCATGGCCAGCTCATTCAAGGAAAACTACGTTCTAGCAGACTCAACTTCAAACAGTGCATGGCAGCTTCTCTGCAGCTGGGACTTCAGTATTACCAATGAGAGAGCAGTGAGACAGCGCAAGAACAATCTACGTGTCCAACTCAAGGTGACTATTACTGTGCTGTAAACCCCCTTTTGTCACTGAAGACACCAATTTAGAAGAAAGAGAGGTGTTTAATTGTAGGATCTTTTCACCTCCTTATCATGAAATATATCTGAAACAAACTTGCTACTCTCAGCTTTGTATTTACATTCTGTAAGTCAGCTTTAGCCGCAAATGATAAATGATAATCGCTTAATTCTGTTTAAAGACAAAAAGACACATTTTTCATCGCCACGATTATCCTCTTGCCATCTCTTCAGGAGTCTTTGTCAGAGAAGGCCCAGAGAGAGCTTCTAACCCTCTCTGAAAAGCTGAAGCACTTCGGGGTTCATCTGGGTTCCTGGTTCCTCTCCACCGGGTTGGCTGTCGGCTGTGGAGTTAGCATCTATTATCTCTGCCAATACGAACAGCAGGTACACAAGTAGAGGTTGAATCATTAGTCCTATTGTTAAATTAGACTAATTGAAAATCATTTTCCCATTAAAACCAATATTAACAAAGAAATCTCCTGAACTGCACAGTTGCAGATCCCTTTGTTTGCCTGTGTAGAGAAACTGCGCATGATAATACTTTATGGCATTGTGAAGTATTTGGTCTTTAAAATCGGTATCAGCATGTGTCATAAGCTTGGAACTCACAGTAATGAGTCAAGTCATTTACTGGCAGTGAAGAGTTTGATTCATGACTTTGCATGCAGTGTTTGCTATCTCTAGCTGACCTCCAGCTGTTATCTTTATAGGTGGCAACAGATGCTGCCAACTGGTCTCTGCTTCAGGAGGCAGAGACTCTCCTGGTTCCCTTTGTGGTGTCTCTGATGAACCTGGTCGTCCCGCTCTTCTACTCCCTCTTCAACAAGTTTGAGCACTACTCCAGTCAGCGCAGACAGATCTACGCTCTGGTAGTCAGGTTAGATAGCAGGGACACATTATGTTATGTGCATTAAAGGACATTTGATCAAGGAATGTGTCCTTTAGAAAGAGTTTTGACATTTAACGAAATGCACTTATTTGCTTTATTGAAAAGAACTATACGAGAAGATTCACAGATCTGTCTATTCAATATGAAGCTGGAGCCAGAAGTCGATTAACTTAGCTTAGCTTAGCATAAAGACTGGAAAAGGGGGAAAATAGCTAGCATGGCTCTTTCCAAAAGGTAACAAAAACTGCCAGCTGCTCCTATGAACGCTCTCACAGTGGTGATACCAATCTTCTCAACTAATTCTCATCAAAAAAAGCAAATAAACATATTTCCAATAAAGTCAAACTATACCTTTAAGCACCAATAATCCTTGAAATCTTTTGTTTCTTTTTCCCCCACAGAAATGTGTTCCTCAAGATGTCCATTCTGGCTGTCCTGTGTTATTACTGGATGAATGTGGTGGCTCAGAAGTTTTCAGTATGTTTGACAGGGATCATCCCTTTTTGTTTTGCTATCTTTAAACTCGCCGATATTAGTTTTGTCTGTATATTGACAGTCATTTATGAACCTGTTGTGTTCTCCACAGTGTTGGGAGTCCATGGTGGGACAGGCTTTGTACCGTCTGGTCATTTTTGATTTCCTTTTTCTGATGTTGGGATCCTTCTTTGGAGAGTTTCTTAGCAAGTGAGTAACACACTTTGAGTTTATTCTTCACAATCATAGAAATGGGCTCAGTTAAACTAAACCAATCATCATTTCTTTGTAACAGTGTGATTGGGACGAGATTACTACCTCGTTTGGGGGTTCCAGAGTTTGACGTAGCCAGAAATGTCCTCGAACTGATCTACGCACAGACTCTGGCCTGGTAGGATCAATGCATTTAACAGTTATTACAAAGTCTACGGTAAAAGCTCAATGATATTAAGATCAGAATTTGGGTTTCCTTTTCTGTTCTCAGTGCTATTTATATTAATAGATTGTTTACCCTCCATTATCTCCCCACAGGATTGGAATCTACTTCTCTCCTCTGCTGCCCGCCATCCAGATTCTCAAATTTTTCATTTTGTTTTACTTGAAGAAGGTAAATGCAGGTTTTATAAATGTTAGAGGCCTTGGTGATTTAAAACTGAACTGCAATGATGACACATAGGCAGATACAATGCCATCACTGGCATAATGCTGCTTAATATAAGGTTTTAGGCTCATGTTACGCTATTTGTGCACCTGGTTAAATTATTGATTTAAATCCTTTCATCACACTGACAGTATGCTTTATTTTGTGTCATAGAAAAGACAAGTAGGGTTTTTGTATTTGTGGAGTAAACCTTTGGTTGCGCTATACCACAAAAGGGCAATCAATCAATTCAGTATGATTGGTAATTTGACCCAGGTCAGATCTGTTGTTGTTGAATGTTTCATGAACATGCTGAATGACCTTTGAAGCAATTATTTCCGAAAGCTCTCATGAGATCTTAATGTAATTTATTATGGGGTTAAACAGATTCAATGTTTAGGCTGAAATTAGCTTATGGTTTTGTAGACTTTAATAATACTATGAGGTATTGCAATAATAATGTCTTTGTTAATGTGTGTGTGTGTGTGTGTGTGTGTGTGTGTGTGTGTGTGTGTGTGTGTGTGTGTGTGTGTGTGTGTGTGTGTGTGTGTGTGTGTGTGTCTGTCTGTCTCTTACCACTTCCTCAGGTCAGCCTGATCCAGAACTGCCAGCCTCCGCGGCGGTCGAGCAGAGCAGCTCAGATGCAAACCATCTTCATCGCCCTCCTCTTCTTCCCTTTCTTTGTGGGAGCCCTGTCCATGGTCGCATACACCTCCTGGAGGTACGAGGGCATGACCTATTTTGAATATTAGAAACTTGTATTTCACATTAACAACCTGGAGTCAAGAAAGAAAATTATAACAAAACCGAACGGTACCAGTCTTTGATACATGCTTCATTATTTACCTGTACACAAATCCCCTCAAACCAATCCTAAGTCTTGCTTTGTCCACCCTGTCTTGCGCTGTAGTCTGACTCCATCGGAGCAGTGCGGCCCTTTTCAGGGACTCAACAACACCTTCAGTGTGGTTGGATTGTGGATGGATGGACTGGAGGATATCTCTGGTTCTCAATGGGCTGTCTGGATCTACCAAAATGTCATCAGGAGTGAAATCTTCTACTTTTTTATCTCACTCATCATCATGTAAGTGTGTGAAATGGAGGGTAACCATGGTGCTCAATTCTGCCACATGAAAACTGCATCATACGAAGCAGTCACAATGTTGAAGTGCCTTAAAATTCATTTGACTTGTCAAAACATAGACTGAGACAGACTGGAACAATGTGGACACAATGTGTGTATTCATGTAAAATTGAGCATATTTATGTCATTATGCAAATGGTGTTTACAATATGATGTCATTCATATTATAATGTTTCCCTACCCAGTGTCATTATATATATCTTCTGGCAAGTCACTCAGGGCCGTAAGCAGCTTATTGGTCTCCTGAGACAACGGATTATAAATGTGAGTGTGTTTTAAAAACAATCCTTAAAATGTTGTTTGTATATTTCTGCTTGATAGCCCTTTGTCATGCCGGCTTAACCCTTGGCTGCAATTGATGCAATTGTTTTCTTTTTCTTTTTCACCCACCAGGAAGGGAAAGACAAGTCCTTCTTGTTAGAAAGGCTCCAGAACCTCCAAAAATCTCAGCCTGATAAAAAATACAAACAGAGGAATCAAAAAAAGGTTTGCTGTGAGGATTATTTCATGGCAACTATTTACCTTTCATTCTGAGATTAGTTATCAACCCTGCTGCATGTTTCTTCTCCTGTCCTCAGCACTCCAAGCGGCGTCCAGATGACCACTCCTCCACCGGTCAGTCCAACTCAAACGCCATGGTTCAGGCGTTGCTCGCCCGCCAGCAGCTTGAACAGGACGAAGAGAGACGCAGCACTGGTGGAGTGCCCGTTCCCTCCGACATCTCCACCTCTAACGCTCTGATCCAGGCCATGTTGGCCCGTCAGAGAGCTGAAGACCAGGATGAAGATAAACACTCGCAGTCCTCCAGCGCCTTAGCACAGGCCATGAAAGCCAGGGAGAGGGCCGATGGTCAAGAGAGGGATGAATACTACAGCACAGGTTTTTCTGAAGGCCCTATCGACACATCCAGCGCCGTCAAACAGGCGATGCAAGCCAGACAAAGGGCAGAGGAGGACAGAGGGGATGACGCAAATGACCTGCCATCCTCTGTGTCGAGTGTCATGATGCAAGTCATGCAAGCCGGACAGAGAGCAGAGGAAGAGGACCGGCCTCAGTGGGTCCCGGCTCCCCCACAGAACTCAGCTCCAGCAGGCTCCAGCGCTCTCATACAGGCCATGTTGGCCCGGCAACAGGCCCAGAACGAGTACGATGACGGTTACTGACAAAAGCCGTATGACTTTGTCTAAATGTGGGGAGAGGAACATGACTGGAAAAACAACAAATGACTGAAATCACACATGTTAGTTTAGGATTTTGAGTGGTCACCCACAGATGAAATAGGATCAGTAATAAGTCCATAAATGGGGTGATTTCTCAGGAATTGCATTATTCAATCTTACTGTAAATCCAGAAGAACAAAGTGCTAAGATTGCTTCTGTAGCAAGGCTAGAAGAGAGTGCAGGTCCACCTCTTTATGCCCTATTTTATACTATAATATATTTTAATATGTTTCTATGGCAGTATACAAGCCTTGTAAGATAAATAGGTACTATAACATATATAAACTAGGCCTGATCTTGTGCCTAATGTAATTTCTGTATCATTAACACCAGTTGTTAATACCATTATATTATCTGTGAAATGTACAACACCAGAATACTTAATAAAAGAAAGTCAAAAATAAATGTGTCACCGTCCTTTTGAAGTGCCCCCATTCAATATGAAGGGCAGGTGAGATTGGTTGGCACTAAAAACTTTATAAAGGGATGTGGAAGAACCCGGTCGATAAGCAGGAGAATTGCAACAAAACAAAAAGTCCTTCATTAACTTAAAGTTGACTGGAACAAAGGGCTAAAACGAAACCCTGTAATTTCAATATAACTAAGTTAAACTAAAGAAAAACAAAACCAGACAAAAGAAAGCTGCAGTCTCAAATGAATGGTATTTCACCTTCTCAGCCGCACCTAACCAGAAACTACCACCTGCCCAGATACGCAAGTAAAGGGAGAGCTCAACCGAGCAAGCGTCAAACTTCCCACAGAATAATGAACTTACCATTTATATGAGACCCTTGAGTTACTGCTGACATCGCAATTCAAATATATGGGCACTGAATACATACCAATGAACACCCCAAATAAAACAGAATCTCATTAACTACAGAACTACCTCGCCCATACTCTTACCCCTTCCTGCTGGAACATAATGAGACAAACCTGTTAACACTCTTCTTGATTGAGCTGCTGATCCACCACAACTCCCCAGGCAGCACAGCAACAAAACATCCAATAAAGCTTTAAAATCAAACAAACTAATCAACCTGCTGTCATTAATACACCTTAATGGTTAAAAACATGAAAACTCTCGTAATATTGGCCCAAGTGGAAAGAAAGAAGGCAACTCTTTCACACCCTGGCATTACATTATATTGTAAGAAATGGGTTTTTCAAAGAAAACTATGTCTAAATAATGTAGTTTAAGCAAGCAAGAATACAGTCACCAGAATAAATTGACCGGAACGTAATTTTGCAAACAGTCTGTTAAGACAACACTGCCCTCTGTAGGTATTATGTAAACAATGCGTTTAAGGTTTTATGACACATCTGTCCTATCAAACTTTGTTCTTGGCCAGTGATTCTTCAGTTATATTAAAGATCCCCTCCAGACATGTTTTAAGACCTATAAAAAAAGTACTCTGCTTTGAATAAAAACCTGTGTCTAATTTGTTTTTTCTACAAAACATTTAATTGCCTTGTTAAAAACATTACCTCTACTAATTTAATTCTGGTCAAAACTACACCCTGGAAGTGAAAAAAAAAAATTTGAGTGGAGGGGGCCTTTCATTTCCAGCATACTAGTCTCAAAAACAAAGAAAAGAGATATTTACACAGCATTGAGTGTTTATTTAAAGGGTCCATTAAAAGCAGAAACATCAAATTAAATTACATACTGCACAGAAAAATCTGTGATTCTATACTGACTGTTGGTCATCATGAGATCAAAAGTGTTCATATAAAATAAAAACTACTGCAAAAGGTCTATGACACAAGTTTCTCTGCAGTTTTCCTGACACAGTTTAATGTTGCAAATGCTTGTTTGGGCTAATTATACAATGACAATAAAAGTAACTGATTGTGAACATCTAAGAGAAAAATGATACACAACTTTCCACAGTCATTCTGTGTACAAAAATACTGCACACTTACACTCCACGACTTGTATCTGTATATATGTAGGCACATCATTTGCAGTAAGTTCTTGTGGCTTTATTTCACAATGAATGAAAACCTGTAACCAGTGTCTTTGCATTGATTTATTGATTGACTGAAACATGTTCAAAGCTACTACAAGGAACTTTCATTTTGTTTCAATGTTGGCGGGCCCTGTTGACTAGAGTGGGGTGTTTCTGAGCAACAGATTCCCTTAAAAAAAAAAACCTCTCATTGCAACTGCAGCAGGGGTCTGAAAGTCTGCCCCACGCAGTCCTGGTTCTGGATCTCGTGATCCTCCCTTACCTACAGCGGGCCCAGCAAGACAGCCTGGGCCTCCAGCAGCACGGTGTCTGTGTTGGCGGAGCAGCGAGGCGAAGCTGTGCTCTTGGAAGGAGGAGGAGACTCTAGTGCTGAGCTGTCTTCCTCCCAACAGAGATTCAGACTGCAGGTTGAAGGTGTCAGCAAATCTGGTCTGTGGCGGGCTGGTGGCTGCCAGTTGACATTCTGGTGAACCAACAAAATTTCCTCCGATTTTCCTCGAAGTCGCACACAGTGGCACAGATTTAAGACTAAGAAAAAGTATATAGAAATAGCCAATCTTCTCGCTGATGGTCTTTTTTTAGTCATATAAAGTCGTATAGAGGCAACACTATTTAATTTAATTGAATTAGTTTTATAACCACTTCAAAGTTCCTCAAGATAACTTTAGTAAGGCTATAAGCGTCTGAGAGGCCCTCACTCTATTTCTATTGGTTTACTTCACATTTTCTTTTAATTATACATTGTGGTAAGTTACACACACAGTAAAAACATTTCATCCATGAGATTAGCTCATGTCCACTTTTTCCAGTTGAAGTTGGTTCGACCCACGATTAAGGCAGTGAATCAGGAGGAGTTAATGATGCGTCCTGAAATCCTGTCAGCTGTTTGTCCCAAACTGAATGCCGACCGCATATGGACAACGGCGATTCCATTAATTAATCAAGTTGCCACACTGAGAGCGATGCCACCACCCAACTGTCATGTTCAGCACTGCTCTTCCCCTAAAGATGTTGCAATGTCACTCAGGTCCAGAGAGTCGGCAGGTATTGGAGTTTTCCTGCCGCTTTTCGGGGTCTGGCTGGAATAAACCTCCACAGATTTGGAGATGGAGTGCAGGGAGCATTCCCGGAAATATCCGAAAGCCTCCCGTGCGTGCTCTTCACGTATGCTCTGTTCGAAGGTCTTGCGTTTGTGCCTGAACTCGATGACGGTCTTCGTGTAGGAGTTGAGCGTGGTGACTGATGCGCCCATGCAGCAGGTGAAGGACGCCCAGGCCATGCTGATAGAAAACACAACAAAAACAGACAGAAATTCCCTTTGTAATTCAGCATGAGATGAAAAAATTGTGAAGATCGTGTAGGGTCACAAATCAAATTGTATTTGGACATTTTTTCCCCTCAATATTTTTTTGGGTGGAGATTAATGATAATCACTTCAAAGTCCTTTTGCTCCCCTCAAGCTCGCCAGCCCACATGGGAGATCAGACAATCATTGTCTCATGTACATTTTTCACGCAGGTTGGGTAATGCCCACAAAAGCTCAAGAATTGTTTAGCCTCTAAAGCAAATTTTCAGCATACTGTGCATGTTGTAAAGGAGTGAAATATCATCCCCTTATGCAATTCCAATCACGCCTGTATTGGAGCTTTGGACACCAAAGCCCTAATCCTGCCATAACATGAGAGCTTTGGGCTGTTTTTCATTAGAGACAGTGATGCTGTGGTGAGGTGAGAGCCGTGGGGCTGCTACAGGCAGAATGGAATCCCTCATCTGGTCTAAAATGGGTGAGTTAACGTAACTTTATTTATTTAGCAGTGCTTCTTATGATATTGGTAAACTACTGTGTGAAGGTGGAGTCATACCAGAAGGACCAGCCGTAGTCCCAATTGTAGGGCCTCCAATCAGGTGGGCCGAGGCTGACAGTGACCTGGAAGACCTGTGTGTACATCACATGAGCCACCATGCCGAGAAGACCTGAAATAATGTGAACAATATATATATTGTTAGATGGTTATTGGCTTGTGGTTCAATAACTAATATAAACAAAGTACTCTTCAGCAATAGAATGATATGCTTCCACAAGTACAGACTTAGAGTAAAGCCTTTTAATGTACGCACAAATATGCACGTATGTAAACAAAAATAAGGACGTGCCAATTTTGATAGTCTTAAACCCCCATCCAAAGAGTTTATCATGCCCTGCTTACCCCAAGATGGGAAATGATAAGTTTTGCATATATATTTTATCAAGTTGTGGAAACATCACAATAAAAAACAAACAATGCCTCTGAGTTAATAATAAATCAAATGTGACTACCTGAGAGCACAGTGAAGACTGCGGCGAAGGCGTTGAGCTTGAGTCCGTCAATGACGTTGCTGGAGTGGACCAGGTCCAAACACATGAGGCTGAAGCCCACCACCAGCAGAACGATGTACAGCATCTCAGAAACCAGCGACAGCCACAGCATCCCTGCAAAAATGGGCAGATTTGATTATGATAACGTCAAATATTCACATTTTATATCATATCATTTCGAGTATATTTACAGTATGTTACAATAAGTCCATAGCCAGTCTAACTACAGGTAGCTGACAAGTCCTTTTAAATGTACTGCTGTCTTATTATACTGAAGTGTGAATTATTCTTTTGTATTTTAATATCAGTCTTAAAAAAGACACTGATATGTTTTGGACAAGTGGAGGATTTATATCTAATCCAACATCTCAGCGGTTTTGTACCACATCACTGTACCACTCTCATGTCAGAGTGGTACAATGCTGCATCTCAACTGATGTCAGAGCTCTCAAATCTACTCCAAATCTTATTCAGCTTTCCAATGATGCAAGCCAAGCCCTAATTGCATCTCCATTGCAGTCTTCCTCTCGTCTTTGATCCTATTGAATCTTTTCACAGAGAGACAGGAAATGATTATTTCTCAAACGACAGTGTCAACACAGCTGAAAATACTGAAAAGCTAACACCAAATGTGTGTGGCTTTATTTGTGGTTCTGTGGTTTCATATTAAGAGGCCAATGCCCAAAATGAAAGTTAGGTGCTTATTGAATTTGGGACCAGAGGAGTCAGAGAAGCACACCAAACATGATACTATGTAAGTATTTACTGTACAAGGTAACAATCACCCTCCATACCTCAGTGGACCAGTGGATAATTATTATATAATCATCAGTGCATATAATATAGCATACTCTCATCAATAGGTAAAGTTGTTTTAAAAATGTGTAACTTTACTGTTGAAGGAGCAAAATATAACATTTGAATATAGCAGCAAACAACTGTTAGCTATGTAAAGATATAGTAGAGTAACATCTAGCTGAGCAGAGAGTGAAGCTCTCCCTGTGTGTGATGCAGGCAGTGCTTCTCTTTGCTTTGTTGGCATTGCTAATAATGCCATTTGTTATGGAAGTGTAGCACCCGGCCTTTGGTTCCCCCTCAGGTAAACACTGTTAGCTCTGACAGCACATTTGTCGTTTGCACATTTAAAGTGTGTATTGATGGCGCTGTTAGCAATGGTTTAGGCAGCCCCATGTTGAGAGCTGTTAAGAGACAATTGAAAAGCCCCCAATCTTGGATGATTTACCTGTACTCTGTAATCGTCTAATCATCTAAAAGATTTTGGACGGAGTTTCACAAACATAATAATCTTTTGGGGTAAAGACATAGATGCGCTTCCAGCCATCCCACTTCTTTGCACAGTGGAGGATCGAGGCCCGATGATACAAAAAAACCTTTCTAACCTTAGTCAAGCAGCATTTAAACACTCCACTATACAGATAGTGATTGCTTCACAAGTTGTCCTTGTGTGATTGTTGGAGAGCTTTTGATCATTGTTGGACCTCCTGATGATGAGCAGTGGACACTCACCTTTCTCTGATGGTGGAGCCAAGTCGATGAAGCTTCTGCACATCTCACCTACGGCAGAAAGACAACATATTGTCATGACTTAGCACAGCACGGTGTTGGTGGAATCTCTAGCCAATACTTTATGTTACGTTCAGAAATAAGTGAGTAATTTGTTTGTGGTAGAGCTCTAAGAACATGTGAGTTGATGAAAAGTTCAGAGAAGGATTTTGGGATTAAAACAAAACTGAGTAAAAAAAATGCTCTGGGTACTGAACTGATACAGGCCTAAATCCAAGTCCTAATCTGTGGTTAATTCCCAATGTCTGTCCAGGTGTGTTGTGCTGGATCGGCTTAGACAGAATATGACCTCATGCCCGATGACCATGTAGCAACAGC